>NC_092711.1:50896001-51168501 GCF_047496885.1 Scyliorhinus torazame | reverse complement strand
CAGGTGAATGAAGAGGTCTCATTCCCGGTCTCATTCCCTCTCATTCCGGAGGACCCCTCCGGAAGGCAGCTGCCTTAGACTCGACATGTATGCTCAAGCCGTCAGGAGTCGCATCAATGCCAGATTCATCAGTCGCATTCACAAGACAGCCCCGAACGTCACCCAAGCACAACGCAATGCCATCCGCGCTCTCAAGACCAACCACAGCATCGTCATCAAACCAGCAGACAAAGGGGGGGCCACTGTCGTACTGAACAGAACGGACTACTGCAAAGAAGTATCCCGACAACTGAACAACCAAGAACACTACAGACAGTTACCCGCAGATCCGACCAAGGAACACATCCGCCAACTTAACAGACTGATCAAGACCTTGGATCCAGATCTTCAGAGCACCCTACGTGCTCTCATCCCACGCACTCCCCGCGTTGGAGATCTCTACTGCCTCCCGAAAATACATAAGGCCTACACACCAGGCCGCCCTATCGTTTCAGGCAATGGGACCCTGTGTGAGAACCTCTCTGGCTACATCGAGGGCATCTTGAAACCCATCGTACAAGGTACACCCAGCTTCTGTCGCGACACGACGGACTTCCTACAGAAACTCAGCACCCATGGACCAGTTGAACCAGGAACATTCCTCGTTACAATGGACGTCTCGGCACTCTACACCAGCGTCCCCCATGACGACGGCATTGCTGCAACAGCCTCAGTACTCAACACCGACAACTGCCAATCTCCAGACGCAATTCTGCAACTCATCCGCTTCATTCTTTATCACAACGTCTTCACCTTCGACAACAAGTTCTTCATTCAGACGCACGGAACAGCCATGGGGACCAAATTCGCACCCCAATACGCCAACATATTCATGCACAAGTTTGAACAGGACCTACTCACCGCACAGGACCTTCAACCGATGTTATACACCAGATACATCGATGACATTTTTTTCCTTTGGACCCACGGCGAAGAATCACTGAAACGACTACACAATGACATTCATAAGTTCCATCCAACCATCAGACTCATCATGGACTACTCTCCAAAATCAGTTGCATTCTTGGACACACTCGTCTCCATCAAGGACGGTCACCTCAGCACTTCGCTTTACCGCAAACCCACGGATAACCTCATGATGCTCCACTTCTCCAGCTTCCACCCTAAACACATTAAAGAAGCCGCCCCCTATGGACAAGCGCTCCGTATACACAGGATCTGCTCAGACGAGGAGGAGTGTAACAGACATCTACAGACGTTGAAATATGCCCTCGTACGAATGGGATATGGCACTCGACTCATCAATCGACAGTTCCAACGCGCCACAGCGAAAAACCGTACCGACCTCCTCAGAAGACAAACATGGGACACAACCGACAGAATACCCTTCGTCGTCCAGTCCTTCCCCGGAGCGGAGAAACTACGTCATCTTCTTCACAGCCTTCAACACGTCATTGATGACGATGAAAATCTTGCCAAGGTCATCCCCACACCCCCACTACTTGCCTTCAAACAACCGCGCAACCTCAAACGAACCATTGTTTGCAGCAAACTACCCAGTCTTCAGAACAGTGACCACGACACCACACAACCCTGTCATGGTAATCTCTGCAAGACGTGCCAGATCAACGACATGGATACCACTATTACACGTGAGAACACCACCCACCAGGTAAGCGGTACATACTCGTGCGACTCGGCCAACGTTGTCTACCTCATACGCTGCAGGAAAGGATGTCCCGAAGCGTGGTACATTGGCGAGAACATGCAGACGCTGCGACAACGAATGAACGGACATCGCGCAACAATCACCAGGCAGGAATGTTCCCTTCCAGTCTGGGAACACTTCAGCAGTCAAGGGCATTCAGCCTCTGATCTCCGGGTAAGCGTTCTCCAAGGCGGCCTTCAGGACCCGCGCAACGCAGAATCTCCGAGCAGAAACTTATAGCCAAGTTCCGCACACATGAGTGCGGCCTCAACCGGGACCTGGGATTCGTGTTGCATTACAGTCATCCCCCACCGTCTGGCCTGCAAAATCCTACCAACTGTCCTGGCTTGGTACAATTCACACCTCTTTAACCTGGGGTTACCCCATCTCTGGATCTGTAAAGATTTAATCACCTGCTAATGCTCGCATTCCTAGCATTGTTTGGCATCTTTGAATTTGTCTATATATGTGTTTCTGGAACAGACCTCTTCATTCACCTGAGGAAGGAGCAGCGCTCCGAAAGCTCGTGACATCGAAACAAACCTGTTGGACTTTAACCTGGTGTTGTAAGACTTCGAACTATTATATAATTGTTTAAAGTGGTCCCTGTGTAGAATATCATTATTTACAGTGGTCCCTGGGTAGAATATCATTATTTACAGTGGTCCCTGGGTAGAATATCATTATTTACAGTGGTCCCTGGTTAGAATATCATTATTTACACTGGCTCCTGTGATATTAATTATTATTTACTGTGGTTATTGGAGAGCATATCAATATTTACAGTGGACCACGGGTAGAATATCATTATTTACAATGTACCCTGGGTAGTACATCATTATTTACAGTGGTTCCTGGGTAGAATATCATTCTTTACAGTGGTCCCTGGGTCGATATCATTATCTACACTGGTCCCTGAGCAGTTTGTTATAACTTACAGTGGTCCTTGGGTAGTATATGGATATTTACAGTGGTCCCTGGGGTGTGTATGATTATTTACAGTGGACCGTGGAAAGTATATCATTATTTACAGTGGTCACTGGGTAGTATACCATTATCTACAGTAGTCCCAGGATAGTAAATCACTATTTACTGTGGTACTTGGATAGTATATCAATATTTAGTGGACCCTGGGTAGAATATCATTATTTACACTGGCTCCTGGGATATTAATTATTATTTACTGTGGTACTTGGATAGTATATCAATATTTACAGTGGACCCTGGGTAGAATATCAGTATCTACAATGGTCCCTGGGTAGTACATCATTATTTACAGTGGTTCCAGGATAGTATATCAGTATCTACAATGGTCCCTCGGTAGCATATCATTATTTACAGTGGTCCCAGGGTAGTACATCATTATTTACCGTGATCCCTGGGTAGTACATCATTATTTACCGTGATCCCTGGGTAGTACATCATTACTTACCGTGATCCCTGGGTAGTACATCATTATTTACAGTGATCCCTGGGGAGTAAATCGTTATGAACAGTTGTCCCTTTGTATTATATCCTTATTTACACTGGTCGATGTGTAGTATACTATTATTTACATTGGCTGTGGGTAGTTATCATCATTTACAGTGGTCACTGGATAGTATTTCATTATTTACAGTGGCGCCAGGGCAGTATATCATTATTTTCAGTGAACCGTGGGCAGTATATCTTTATTTACAGTGTTCCCTGGGGAGTATCTCATTACTTACAGTGGACCCTGGGTATCATATCCAATATACAGTCGTCCCTGCGTTGTATATCATTATTTACAGAGGGCCCCTGGTAGTATTTCATTATTTACAGTGGTCCCTGAGCAGTATATCATTATTTACAGTTGTCCCTGGGTAGGATATCATTATTTACAGTGGTCCCTGGGTAGTATATCATTTTCTACAGTGGTCCCTGCGTAATATATCGTTATTTACAGTGGTCCCAGGGTGGTATATCATGATTTACAGTGGTCCCTGGACAGTATGTCATCAATTATAGTGTGCACTGTGCAGTACATCTTTATTCACAGTGGTCCATGGGCAGGATATCATTATTTACAGTGGTCCCTGGGCAATATATCATTAAGCACAGTGGTCTCTGGGCAGTATACCATTACTTACAGTGGTCCCTGGGTAGTATATCATTATTTACAGTGGTCCCAGGGCAATATATCATTAATCACAGAGGGCTCTGGGTAGTATATCATCATTGACCGCGGTTCCTGGGAAGTATATCATTATTTACACTGGTCCCTGGGCAGTATGTCATTATTTACACAGGTCACTGGGTAGTATATCATCCTTTACAGTGGTCCCAGTGTAGTGTAGTATTATCTACAGTGGTCCCAGAGTGATACATCATGATTTACAGTGGTCCCTGGACATTATGTCATCATTTATAGTGTGCCCTGTGTAGTACCTCTTAATTTACAGTGGATTCTGGATAGTATATCATTATTGACAGTAGTCCCTGGGTGGTATATCATTATTTACAGTGTTCTCTGGGAAATATATCATTATTTACAGTGGTCCCTGGACATTATGTCATCATTTATAGTGTGCCCTGTGTAGTACCTCTTAATTTACAGTGGATTCTGCATAGTATATCATTATTGACAGAAGTCCTGGGTGGTATATCATTATTTACAGTGGTCTCTGGGAAATATATCATTATTTACAGTGGTCACTGGATAGTATATCATTATTTACAGTGGTCCAAGGGTAGTATATCATTATTTACAGTGGTCCTGTGTAGTATGTCATTATTTACCGTGGTCACTGGGGAGTATCCCATTATTTACAATGGTTCCAGGGTAGTATATGATTATTTACAGTGGTCCCTGGGTAGTATGTCATTATTTACCGTGGTCACTGGGTATTATCCCATTATTTACAAAGGTTCCACGGTGGCATACCATTATTGACAGAGGTCCCTGGGTAGTATGTAATTGTTTACATTGGCCTTGGGTCGGTAACATCATTTACAGTGATCACTGGATAGTATTTCATTAGTGACAGTGGTCCCTCGGCAGTATATCATTGTTTACAGTGGTCTCTTGACAGTGGATGATTATTTACAGTGGTCCCTGTGTAGAATATCATTATTTACAGTGGTCCCTGGGTAGAATGTCATTATTTACAGTGGTCCCTGGGTAGTATCTCATTATTTACAGTGTTCCCTGGGTAGTATAGCATTATTTACAGTGGTCCCTGGGTATTATCTCATTATTTACTGTGGTCCCTGGGTAGTATCTCATTATTTACTGTGGTGCCTGAGTAGAATATCATTATTTACAGTGGTCCCTGGGTCGAATATCATTATCTACACTGGTCCCTGGGCCGTTTGTTATTACTTACGGTGGTCCTTGGGTAGTACATGAATAATTACAGTGGTCCCTCGGGTGTATATCATTATTTACATTGAACCGTGGAAAGTATATCATTATTTACGGTGGTCCCTGGGCAGTATACCATTATATGCAGTAGTCCCTGGGGAGTATATCATTATTTACAGTGGTCCCTGGGCAGTATATCATTATTTACAGTGGGCCATGGGCAGTATATCATTATTTACAGTGGGCGCTAGGTTGTATACCATTATTTACAGTGGGCCCCTGGTAGTGTTTCGTTATTTACAGGGATCCCTGTGCAGTAAGTCTTTATTTACAGTGGTCCCTGGGCAGTATATCTTTATTTACAGTGGTCCCTGAGTAGTATAACATTATTTATAGTAGTCCCTGGTGAGTATATAATAATTTACAGAGGTCCCTGCGCAGTCTGTCATTATTTACAGTGGTCCCTGTGTAGAATATCATTATTTACAGTGGTCCCTAGGTAGTATATCATTATTTACAGTGGTCACTGGGTAGAATATCATTGTTTACAGTGGCCCCTGGGCAGTATATCATTATTTACAGTGGTTCCTTGGTAGAATATCAATAGTTACAGCGTTCCATGGGCACTTCACCATTATTATTAGTTGTCCATCGGTAGTATATTATTTTCTGCAGTGGTCCCTGGGTAGTAAATCATTATTTACTGTAGTCCCTGGTAGAATATCAGCATTTACAGTGGTCCCCGGTCAGAATGTTATTATTTACAGTTGTGCCTGGGTAGTACATTATTATTTGCATTTGACCCTGTGTAGAATATCATTATTTACAGTGGTCCCTGGGTAGTAAATAATTATTTAAAGTGGTCCCTGGGTAGTAGATCATTATTTACAGTGGTCCCTGGGTAGTATATCATTATTTACAGTGGTCCCTGTGTAGTATGTCTTTATTTACAGTAGTCGCTGATAGTATATCATTATTTGCAGTGGTCCCTGAGCATTATATCATAATTTACAGTTGTCCCTGGGTAGCATATCATTATTTACAGTGGTCCCTGGGTAGTATATCATTATTTACAGTGGTCCCTGGGGTGTATATCATTATTTACAGTGGTCCCTGGGTAGTATATCATCATTTACAGTGGACCCTGGGCAGTAAGTCTTTATTTACAGTGGTCCCTGGGCAGTATATCTTTATTTACAGTGGTCCCTGAGCAGTATAACATTATTTATAGTAGTCCCTGGTGAGTATATAATTATTTACAGAGGTCCCTGGGCAGTCTGTCATTATTTACAGTGGTCCCTGTGTAGAATATCATTATTTACAGTGGTCCCTAGGTAGAATATCATTGTTTACAGTGGCCCCTGGGCAGTATATCATTATTTACAGTGGTTCCTTGGTAGAATATCATTAGTTACAGCGTTCCATGGGCACTTCACCATTATTAATAGTTGTCCATCGGCAGTATATTATTTTCTGCAGTGGTCCCTGGGTAGTAAATCATTATTTACTGTAGTCCCTGGTAGAATATCAGCATTTACAGTGGTCCCGGGTCAGAATGTCATTATTTACAGTTGTGCCTGGGTAGTACATTATTATTTGCATTTGACCCTGGGTAGAATATCATTATTTACAGTGGTCCCTGGGTAGTATTTCATTATTTTCAGTGGTCCCTGTGCAGTATATCATTATTTACACTGGTCCCGGTGTAGAATATCATTATTTACAGTTGTCCCTGAGTAAAATATCATTATCTAAATTGGTCCCTGTGCTGTATATCATTATTTTCAGTGTTCCCTGCATAGTTTAACATTATTTACAGTGGTTTCTGGGCAACGTATCATTATTTACAGTGGTCCCAGGGTAGTATATAATTTTTTTGCAGTGCGCCTGTGCAGTATATCACTGTTTGCAGCCGGCCCTGTGCAGTTTTTCATTATCTACAGTGGTCCCTGGGTAGTATATAATTATTTACAGTGGTCACTGGGTAGTAAATAATTATTTACAGTGGTCCCTGTGTAGTATGTCTTTATTTACAATGGTCCCTGGGAGTGTACCTCTATTTACAGTGGTTCCTGGTAGTATATCATTCTTTGCAGTGGTCACTGGGTAGTAAATAATTATTTAAAGTGGTCCCTGGGTAGTAGATCATTATTTACAGTGTTCCCTGGGTAGTATATCATTATTTACAGTGGTCCCTGTGTAGTATGTCTTTATTTACAGTCGTCGCTGATAGTATATCATTATTTACAGTAGTCCCTGGGTAATATATCATTATTTGCAGTTGTCTCTGATTAGAATATCATTATTTACAGTGGTCACTGGCTGGTATATCATTATTTACAGCGGTCCCTGGGCAGTATATAATTTTTACATGGGTACCTAGGCTGTATGTCATAATTTACTGTGATCCCTGATCAGGATATCATTGTTTACAGTGGTCCCTGGGTAATATATCATTATTTACAGTTGTCTCTGGTTAGAATATCATTATTTACAGTGATGTGGAGATGCCGGCGTTGGACTGGGGTGAGCACAGTACGAAGTCTTACAACACCAGCTTAAAGTCCAACAGGTTTGTTTCGATGTCACTAGCTTTCGGAGCGCTGCTCCTTCCCCAGGTGAATGAAGAGGTCTGTTCCAGAAACACATATATAGACAAATGCAAAGATGCCAAACAATGCTAGGAATGCGAGCATTAGCAGGTGATTCAATCTTTACAGATCCAGAGATGGGGTAACCCCAGGTTAAAGAGGTGTGAATTGTATCAAGCCAGGACAGTTGGTAGGATTTTGCAGGCCAGATGGTGGGTGAAGAATGTAATGCGACATGAATCCCAGGTCCCGGTTGAGGCCGCAATCATGTGTGCAGAACTTCTTGACAGCCTTCAACACGTCATTGATGACGATGAAAATCTTGCCAAGGTCATCCCCACACCCCCACTACTTGCCTTCAAACAACCGCGCAACCTCAAACGAACCATTGTTTGCAGCAAACTACCCAGTCTTCAGAACAGTGACCACGACACCACACAACCCTGTCATGGTAATCTCTGCAAGACGTGCCAGATCATTGACATGGATACCACTATTACACGTGAGAACACCACCCACCAGGTACGCAGTACATACTCGTGCGACGCGGCACACGTTGTCTACCTCATACGCTGCAGGAAAGGATGTCCCGAAGCGTGGTACATTGGCGAGACCATGCAGACGCTGCGACAACGAATGAACGAACATCGCGCAACAATCACCAGGCAGGAATGTTCCCTTCCAGTCGGGGAACACTTCAGCAGTCAAGGGCATTCAGCCTCTGATCTCCGGGTAAGCGTTCTCCAAGGTGGCCTTCAGGACCCGCGACAACGCAGATTCGCCGAGCAGAAACTTATAGCCACGTTCCGCACACATGAGTGCGGCCTCAACCGGGACCTGGGATTCATGTCGCATTACATTCATCCCCCACCATCTGTATCTTTATTTACAGTGGTCCCTGGGTGGTTTATCTTTATTTGCAGAGGTCCCTGGGTGGTTTATCTTTATTTATTGGTTGGTTTATCTTCATTTACAGTGGTCCCCGGGTGGTTTATCTTTATTTACAGTGGTCCCCGGGTGGTTTATCCTTATTTACAGTGGTCCCTGGGTGGTTTATCTTTATTTACAGTGGTCCCTGGGTGGTTTATCTTTATTTACAGTGGTTCCCGGGTGGTTTATCTTTATTTACAGTGGTCCCCGGGTGGTTTATCTTTATTTACAGTGGTCCCTGGGTGGTTTATCTTTATTTACAGTGGTCTCTGGGTGGTTTATCTTTATTTACAGTGGTCCCTGGGTGGGTTATCTTTATTTACAGTGGTCCCCGGGTGGTTTATCTTTATTTACAGTGGTCTCTGGGTGGTTTATCTTTATTTACAGTGGTCCCTGGGTGGTTTATCTTTATTTACAGTGGTCCCTGGGTGGTTAATCTTTATTTACAGTGGTTCCTGGGTGGTTTATCTTTATTTACAGTGGTCCCTGGGTGGTTTATCTTTATTTGCAGTGGTCTCTGGGTGGTTTATCTTTATTTACAGTGGTCCCTGGGTGGTTTATCTTTATTTACAGTGGTCTCTGGGTGGTTTATCTTTATTTACAGTGGTCCCCGGGTGGTTTATCTTTATTTACAGTGGTTCCCGGGTGGTTTATCTTTATTTACAGTAGTCCCCGGGAGGTTTATCTTTATTTACAGTGGACCCTGGGTGGTTTATCTTTATTTACAGTGGTCCCCGGGTGGTTTATCTTTATTTACAGTGGTCCCCGGGTGGTTTATCTTTATTTACAGTGGTTCCTGGGTGGTTTATCTTTATTTACAGTGGTCCCTGGGTGGTTTATCTTTATTTACAGTGGTCCCCGGGTGGTTTATCTTTATTTACAGTGGTCCCTGGGTGGTTTATCTTTATTTACAGTGGTCCCTGGGTGGTTTATCTTTATTTACAGTGGTCCCCGGGTGGTTTATCTTTATTTACAGTGGTCCCTGGGTGGTTTATCTTTATTTATGGTGGTCCCCGGGTGGTTTATCTTTATTTACAGTGGTCCCCGGGTGATTTATCTTTATTTACAGTGGTCCCTGGGTGGATTATCTTTATTTACAGTGGTCCCCGGGTGATTTATCTTTATTTACAGTGGTCCCTGGGTGGTTTATCTTTATTTACAGTGGTCCCTGGGTGGTTTATCTTTATTTTCAGTGGTCCCCGGGTGGTTTCTCTTTATTTACAGTGGTCCCTGGGTGGTTTATCTTTATTTACAGTGGTCCCTGGGTGGTTTATCTTTATTTACAGTGGTCCCCGGGTGGTTTATCTTTATTTACACTGGTCCCCGGGTGGTTTATCTTTATTTACAGTGGTCCCTGGGTGGTTTATCTTTATTTACAGTGGTCCCTGGGTGGTTTATCTTTATTTACAGTGGTCCCTGGGTGGTTTATCTTTATTTACAGTGGTCCCTGGGTAGTTTATCTTTATTTACAGTGGTCTCTGGGTGGTTTATCTTTATTTACAGTGGTCCCCGGGTGGTTTATCTTTATTTACAGTGGTCTCTGGGTGGTTTATCTTTATTTACAGTGGTTCCCGGGTGGTTTATCTTTATTTACAGTGGTCCCTGGGTGGTTTATCTTTATTTACAGTGGTCCCTGGGTGGTTTATCTTTATTTACAGTGGTCCCTGGGTGGTTTATCTTTATTTACAGTGGTCCCCGGGTGGTTTATCTTTATTTACAGTGGTCTATGGGTGGTTTATCTTTATTTACAGTGGTCCCTGGGTGGTTTATCTTTATTTACAGTGGTCCCTGGGTGGTTTATCTTTATTTACAGTGGTCCCTGGGTGGTGTATCTTTATTTACAGTGGTCCCTTGGTGGTTTGTCTTGATTTACAGTGGTCCCCGGGTGGTTTATCTTTATTTACAGTGGTACCTGGGTGGTTTATCTTTATTTACAGTGGTCTCTGGGTGGTTTATCTTTATTTACAGTGGTCCCTGGGTGGTTTGTCTTTATTTACAGTGGTCCCTGGGTGGTTTATCTTTATTTACAGTGGTCTCTGGGTGGTTTATCTTTATTTACAGTGGTCTCTGGGTGGTTTATCTTTATTTACAGTGGTCCCTGTGTGGTTTATCTTTATTTACAGTGGTCTCTGGGTGGTTTATCTTTATTTACAGTGGTCTCTGGGTGGTTTATCTTTATTTACAGTGGTCCCTGTGTGGTTTATCTTTATTTGCAGTGGTCCCCGGGTGGTTTATCTTTATTTACAGTGGTCTCTGGGTGGTTTATCTTTATTTACAGTGGTTCCCGGGTGGTTTATCTTTATTTACAGTGGTCCCTGGGTGGTTTATCTTTATTTACAGTGGTCCCGGGGTGGTTTATCTTTATTTACAGTGGTCCCTGGGTGGTTTATCTTTATTTACAGTGGTCCCTGGGTGGTTTATCTTTATTTACAGTGGTCCCTGGGTGGTTTATCTTCATTTACAGTGGTCCCTGGGTGGTTTATCTTTATTTACAGTGGTCCCTGGGTGGTTTATCGTTATTTACAGTGGTCCCCGGGTGGTTTATCTTCATTTACAGTGGTCCCTTGGTGGTTTATCTTTATTTACAGTGGTCCCTGGGTGGTTTATCTTAATTTACAGTGGTCCCTGGGTGGTTTATCGTTATTTACAGTGGTCCCCGGGTGGTTTATCTTCATTTACAGTGGTCCCTGGGTGGTTTATCTTTATTTACAGTGGTCCCTGGGTGGTTTATCTTAATTTACAGTGGTCCCCGGGTGGTTTATCTTTATTTACAGTGGTCTCTGGGTGGTTTATCTTTATTTACAGTGGTCCCTGGGTGGTTTGTCTTTATTTACAGTGGTCCCTGGGTGGTGTATCTTTATTTACAGTGGTCTCTGGGTGGTTTATCTTTATTTACAGTGGTCCCTGGGTGGTTTATCATTATTTACAGTGGTCCCTGGGTGGTTTATCTTTATTTACAGTGGTCCCTGGGTGGTTTATCTTTATTTACAGTGGTCTCTGGGTGGTTTATCTTTATTTACAGTGGTCCCCGGGTGGGTTATCTTTATTTACAGTGGTCCCTGGGTGGTTTATCTTTATTTACAGTGGTCCCTGGGTGGTTTTTCTTTATTTACAGTGGTCCCTGGGTGGTTTATCTTTATTTACAGTGGTCCCTGGGTGGTTTATCTTTATTTACAGTGGTCCCCGGGTGGTTTATCTTTATTTACAGTGGTCTCTGGGTGGTTTATCTTTATTTACAGTGGTTCCCGGGTGGTTTATCTTTATTTACAGTGGTCCCTGGGTGGTTTATCTTTATTTACAGTGGTCCCTGGGTGGTTTATCTTTATTTACAGTGGTCCCTGGGTGGTTTATCTTTATTTACAGTGGTCCCCGGGTGGTTTATCTTTATTTACAGTGGTCTATGGGTGGTTTATCTTTATTTACAGTGGTCCCTGGGTGGTTTATCTTTATTTACAGTGGTCCCTGGGTGGTTTATCTTTATTTACAGTGGTCCCTGGGTGGTGTATCTTTATTTACAGTGGTCCCTTGGTGGTTTGTCTTGATTTACAGTGGTCCCCGGGTGGTTTATCTTTATTTACAGTGGTACCTGGGTGGTTTATCTTTATTTACAGTGGTCTCTGGGTGGTTTATCTTTATTTACAGTGGTCCCTGGGTGGTTTGTCTTTATTTACAGTGGTCCCTGGGTGGTTTATCTTTATTTACAGTGGTCTCTGGGTGGTTTATCTTTATTTACAGTGGTCTCTGGGTGGTTTATCTTTATTTACAGTGGTCCCTGTGTGGTTTATCTTTATTTACAGTGGTCTCTGGGTGGTTTATCTTTATTTACAGTGGTCTCTGGGTGGTTTATCTTTATTTACAGTGGTCCCTGTGTGGTTTATCTTTATTTGCAGTGGTCCCCGGGTGGTTTACCTTTATTTACAGTGGTCTCTGGGTGGTTTATCTTTATTTACAGTGGTTCCCGGGTGGTTTATCTTTATTTACAGTGGTCCCTGGGTGGTTTATCTTTATTTACAGTGGTCCCGGGGTGGTTTATCTTTATTTACAGTGGTCCCTGGGTGGTTTATCTTTATTTACAGTGGTCCCTGGGTGGTTTATCTTTATTTACAGTGGTCCCTGGGTGGTTTATCTTCATTTACAGTGGTCCCTGGGTGGTTTATCTTTATTTACAGTGGTCCCTGGGTGGTTTATCGTTATTTACAGTGGTCCCCGGGTGGTTTATCTTCATTTACAGTGGTCCCTGGGTGGTTTATCTTTATTTACAGTGGTCCCTGGGTGGTTTATCTTAATTTACAGTGGTCCCTGGGTGGTTTATCGTTATTTACAGTGGTCCCCGGGTGGTTTATCTTCATTTACAGTGGTCCCTGGGTGGTTTATCTTTATTTACAGTGGTCCCTGGGTGGTTTATCTTAATTTACAGTGGTCCCCGGGTGGTTTATCTTTATTTACAGTGGTCTCTGGGTGGTTTATCTTTATTTACAGTGGTCCCTGGGTGGTTTGTCTTTATTTACAGTGGTCCCTGGGTGGTGTATCTTTATTTACAGTGGTCTCTGGGTGGTTTATCTTTATTTACAGTGGTCCCTGGGTGGTTTATCATTATTTACAGTGGTCCCTGGGTGGTTTATCTTTATTTACAGTGGTCCCTGGGTGGTTTATCTTTATTTACAGTGGTCTCTGGGTGGTTTATCTTTATTTACAGTGGTCCCCGGGTGGGTTATCTTTATTTACAGTGGTCCCTGGGTGGTTTATCTTTATTTACAGTGGTCCCTGGGTGGTTTTTCTTTATTTACAGTGGTCCCTGGGTGGTTTATCTTTATTTACAGTGGACCCTGGGTGGTTTATCTTTATTTACAGTGGTCCCTGGGTGGTTTATCTTTATTTACAGTGGTCCCTGTGTGGTTTATCTTTATTTACAGTGGTCCCTGGGTGGTTTTTCTTTATTTACAGTGGTCCCTGGGTGGTTTATCTTTATTTACAGTGGACCCTGGGTGGTTTATCTTTATTTACAGTGGTCCCTGGGTGGTTTATCTTTATTTACAGTGGTCCCTGTGTGGTTTATCTTTATTTACAGTGGTCCCTGGGTGGTTTATCTTTATTTACAGTGGTCCCTGGGTGGTTTATCTTTATTTACAGTGGTCCCTGGGTGGTTTATCTTTATTTACAGTGGTCCCTGGGTGGTTTATCTTTATTTACAGTGGTCCCCGGGTGGTTTATCTTTATTTACAGATGTTCCTTGGTGGTTTATCTTTATTTACAGTGGTCCCCGGGTGGTTTATCTTTATTTACAGATGTTCCTTGGTGGTTTATCTTTATTTACAGTGGTCCCTGGGTGGTTTATCTTTATTTTCAGTGGTCCCCGGGTGGTTTCTCTTTATTTACAGTGGTCCCTGGGTGGTTTATCTTTATTTACAGTGGTCCCTGGGTGGTTTATCTTTATTTACAGTGGTCCCTGGGTGGTTTATCTTTATTTTCAGTGGTCCCCGGGTGGTTTATCTTTATTTACAGTGGTCCCTGGGTGGTTTATCTTTATTTACAGTGGTCCCTGGGTGGTTTATCTTTATTTACAGTGGTCCCCGGGTGATTTATCTTTATTTACACTGGTCCCTGGGTGGTTTATATTTATTTACAGTGGTCCCTGGGCAGTTTATCTTTATTTACAGTGGTCCTGGGTGGTTTATCTTTATTTACAGTGGTCTCTGGGTGGTTTATCTTTATTTACAGTGGTCCCTGGGTGGTTTATCTTTATTTACAGTGGTCCCCTGGTGGTTTGTCTTTATTTACAGTGGTCCCAGGGTGGTTTATCTTTATTTACAGTGGTCCCCGGGAAGTTTATCTTTATTTACAGTGGTCCCTGGGTGGTTTATCTTTATTTACAGTGGTTCCTGGGTGGTTTATCTTTATTTACAGTGGTCCCTGGGTGGTTTATCTTTATTTATGGTGGTCCCTGGGTGGTTTATCTTTATTTACAGTGGTCCCTGGGTGGTTTATCTTTATTTACAGTGGTCCCCGGGTGGTTTATCTTTATTTACAGTGGTCCCTGGGTGGTTTATCTTTATTTACAGTGGTCCCCGGGTGGTTTATCTTTATTTACAGTGGTTCCCGGGTGGTTTATCTTTATTTACAGTTGTCCCTGGGTGGTTTATCTTTATTTACAGTGGTCCCTGGGAGGTTTCTCTTTATTTACAGTGGTCCCTGGGTGGTTTATCTTTATTTACAGTGGTCCCTGGGTAGTTTATCTTTATTTACAGTGGTCCCTGGGTGGTTTATCTTTATTTATGGTGGTCCCTGGGTGGTTTATCTTTATTTATGGTGGTCCCTGGGTGGTTTATCTTTATTTACAGTGGTCCCCGGGTGATTTATCTTTATTTACAGTGGTCCCTGGGTGGTTTATCTTTATTTACAGTGGTCCCTGGGTGGTTTTTCTTTATTTACAGTGGTCCCTGGGTGGTTTATCTTTATTTACAGTGGTCCCTGGGTGGTTTATCTTTATTTATGGTGGTCCCTGGGTGGTTTATCTTTATTTACAGTGGTCCCCGGGTGATTTATCTTTATTTACAGTGGTCCCTGGGTGGTTTATCTTTATTTACAGTGGTCCCTGGGTGGTTTATCTTTATTTACAGTGGTCCCCGGGTGGTTTATCTTTATTTACAGTGGACCCTGGGTGATTTATCTTTATTTACAGTGGTCCCTGGGTGGTTAATATTTATTTACAGTGATCTCTGGGTGATTTATCTTTATTTACAGTGGTCCCTGGGTGGTTTATCTTTATTTACAGTGGTCCCTGGGTGGTTTATCTTTATTTACAGTGGTCCCTGGGTGGTTTATCTTTATTTTCAGTGGTCCCCGGGTGGTTTCTCTTTATTTACAGTGGTCCCTGGGTGGTTTATCTTTATTTACAGTGGTCCCTGGGTGGTTTATCTTTATTTACAGTGGTCCCCGGGTGGTTTATCTTTATTTACACTGGTCCCTGGGTGGTTTATATTTATTTACAGTGGTCCCTGGGTGGTTTATCTTTATTTACAGTGGTCCTGGGTGGTTTATCTTTATTTACAGTGGTCTCTGGGTGGTTTATCTTTATTTACAGTGGTCCCCGGGTGGATTATCTTTATTTACAGTGTTCCCCGGGTGGTTTATCTTTATTTACAGTGGTCCCTGGGTGGTTTATCTTTATTTACAGTGGTCCCCGGGTGGTTTATCTTTATTTACACTGGTCCCTGGGTGGTTTATATTTATTTACAGTGGTCCCTGGGTGGTTTACCTTTATTTACAGTGGTCCCTGGGTGGTTTATCTTTATTTACAATGGTTCCCGGGTGGTCTATCTTTATTTACAGTGGTCCCAGGGTGGTTTATCTTTATTTACAGTGGTCCCCTGGTGGTTTGTCTTTATTTACAGTGGTCCCAGGGTGGTTTATCTTTATTTACAGTGGTCCCCGGGAAGTTTATCTTTATTTACAGTGGTCCCTGGGTGGTTTATCTTTATTTACAGTGGTCCCCGGGTGGTTTATCTTTATTTACAGTGGTCCCTGGGTGGTTTATCTTTATTTATGGTGGTCCCTGGGTGGTTTATCTTTATTTACAGTGGTCCCTGGGTGGTTTATCTTTATTTACAGTGGTCCCCGGGTGGTTTATCTTTATTTACAGTGGTCCCTGGGTGGTTTATCTTTATTTACAGTGGTCCCCGGGTGGTTTACCTTGATTTCCAGTGGTCCCTGGGTTGTTTATCTTTATTTACAATGGTCCCTGGGTGGTTTATCTTTATTTACAGTGGTTCCTGGGTGGTTTATCTTAATTTACAGTGGTCCCCGGGTGGTTTATCTTTATTTACAGTGGTTCTCATGTGGTTTATCTTTATTTACAGTGGTCCCTGGGTGGTTTATCTTTATTTCCAGTGGTCCCCGGGTGGTTTATCTTTATTTACAGTGGTCCCTGGGAGGTTTCTCTTTATTTACAGTGGTCCCTGGGTGGTTTATCTTTATTTACAGTGGTCCCTGGGTGGTTTATCTTTATTTACAGTGGTCCCTGGGTGGTTTATCTTTATTTACAGTGGTCCCCGGGTGGTTTATCTTTATTTACAGTGGTCCCTGGGTGGTTTATCTTTATTTACAGTGGTCCCCGGGTGGTTTACCTTGATTTCCAGTGGTCCCTGGGTGGTTTATCTTTATTTACAATGGTCCCTGGGTGGTTTATCTTTATTTACAGTGGTTCCTGGGTGGTTTATCTTAATTTACAGTGGTCCCCGGGTGGTTTATCTTTATTTACAGTGGTCCCTGGGAGGTTTCTCTTTATTTACAGTGGTCCCTGGGTGGTTTATCTTTATTTACAGTGGGCCCTGGGTGGTTTATCTTTATTTACAGTGGTCCCTGGGTGGTTTATCTTTATTTACAGTGGTCCCCGGGTGGTTTATCTTTATTTACAGTGGGCCCTGGGTGGTTTTTCTTTATTTACAGTGGTCCCTGGGTGGTTTATCTTTATTTACAATGGTTCCCGGGTGGTTTATCTTTATTTACAGTGGTCCCCGGGTGGTTTATCTTTATTTACAGTGGTCCCCGGGTGGTTTATCTTTATTTACAGTGGTCCCCGGGTGGTTTATCTTTATTTACAGTGGTTCCTGGGTGGTTTATCTTTATTTACAGTGGTTCCCGGGTGGTTTATCTTTATTTACAGTGGTCTATGGGTGGTTTATCTTTATTTACAGTGGTCCCCGGGTGGTTTATCTTCATTTACAGTGGTCCCCGGGTGGTTTATCTTTATTTACAGTGGTTCCTGGGTGGTTTATCTTTATTTACAGTGGTCCCCGGGTGGTTTATCTTTATTTACAGAGGTCCCCGGGTGGTTTATCTTTATTTACAGTGGTCCCTGGGTGGTTTATCTTTATTTACAGTGGTCCCTGGGTGGTTTATCTTTATTTACAGTGGTCCCCGGGTGGTTTATCTTTATTTACAGTGGTTCTCGGGTGGTTTATCTTTATTTACAGTGGTCCCTGGGTGGTTTATCTTTATTTCCAGTGGTCCCCGGGTGGTTTATCTTTATTTACAGTGGTCCCTGGGAGGTTTCTCTTTATTTACAGTGGTCCCTGGGTGGTTTTTCTTTATTTACAGTGGTCCCTGGGTGGTTTATCTTTATTTACAGTGGTCCCTGGGTGGTTTATCTTTATTTACAGTGGTCCCCGGGTGGTTTATCTTTATTTACAGTGGTCCCTGGGTGGTTTATCTTTATTTACAGTGGTCCCCGGGTGGTTTACCTTGATTTCCAGTGGTCCCTGGGTGGTTTATCTTTATTTACAATGGTCCCTGGGTGGTTTATCTTTATTTACAGTGGTTCCTGGGTGGTTTATCTTTATTTACAGTGGTCCCTGGGAGGTTTCTCTTTATTTACAGTGGTCCCTGGGTGGTTTATCTTTATTTACAGTGGGCCCTGGGTGGTTTATCTTTATTTACAGTGGTCCCCGGGTGGTTTATCTTTATTTACAGTGGTCTATGGGTGGTTTATCTTTATTTACAGTGGTCCCTGGGTGGTTTATCTTTATTTATAGTGGTCCCCGGGTGGTTTATCTTCATTTACAGTGGTCCCCGGGTGGTTTATCTTTATTTACAGTGGACCCCGGGTGGTTTATCTTTATTTACAGTGGTTCCCGGGTGGATTATCTTTATTTACAGTGGTCCCTGGGTGGTTTATCTTTATTTACAGTGGTCTCTGGGTGGTTTATCTTTATTTACAGTGGTTCCTGGGTGGTTTATCTTTATTTACAGTGGTCCCCGGGTGGTTTATCTTTATTTACAGAGGTCCCCGGGTGGTTTATCTTTATTTACAGTGGTCCCTGGGTGGTTTATCTTTATTTACAGTGGTCCCTGGGTGGTTTATCTTTATTTACAGTGGTCCCCGGGTAGTTTATCTTTATTTACAGTGGTCCCCGGGTGGTTTATCTTTATTTACAGTGGTCCCCGGATGGTTTATCTTTATTTACAGTGGTCCCCGGGTGGTTTATCTTTATTTACAGTGGTCCCCGGGTGGTTTATCTTTATTTACAGTGGTCCCCGGGTGGTTTATCTTCATTTACAGTGGTCCCCTGGTGGTTTATCTTCATTTACAGTGGTCTCTGGGTGGTTTATCTTTATTTACAGTGGTCCCTGGGTGGTTTATCTTTATTTACAGTGGTCCCCGGGTGGTTTACCTTTATTTACAGTGGTCCCTGGGTAGTTCGTCTTTATTTACAGTGGTCCCCGTGTTGTTTATCTTTATTTGCAGTGGTCCCTGGGTGGTTTATCCTTATTTACAGTGGTTCCCGGGTGGTTTATCTTTATTTACAGTGGTCCCCGGGTGGTTTATCTTTATTTACAGTGGTCCCCGGGTGGTTTATCTTTATTTACAGTGGTCTCTGGGTGGTTTATCTTTATTTACAGTGGTCCCCGGGTGGTTTATCTTTATTTACAGTGGTCCCTGGGTGGTTTATCTTTATTTACAGTGGTCTCTGGGTGGTTTATCTTTATTTACAGTGGTCCCTGGGTGGTTTATCTTTATTTGCAGTGGTCCCTGGGTGGTTTATCTTTATTTACAGTGGTCCCCGTGTTGTTTATCTTTATTTACAATGGTCTCTGGGTGGTTTATCTTTATTTACAGTGGTCCCTGGGTGGTTTCTCTTTATTTACAGTGGTCTCTGGGTGGTTTATCTTTATTTACAGTGGTCCCTGGGTGGTTTATCTTTATTTACAGTGGTCCCTGGGTGGTTTATCTTTATTTACAGTGGTTCCCGGGTTGTTTATCTTTATTTACAGTGGTCCCTGGGTGGTTTATCTTTATTTACAGTGGTCCCTGGGTTGTTTATCTTTATTTGCAGTGGTCCCTGGGTGGTTTATCTTTATTTACAGTGTTCTCTGGGTGGTTTATCTTTATTTACAGTGGTCCCTGGGAAGTATATCATTATACTGTATCATTTAGTGGGCAGCACGGTATATTATTATATCATTTAGCACCACTATATCATTTAGTGTGCAGCACGGTAGCACAGTGGATAGCACAATTGCTTCACAGCTCCAGGGTCCCTGGTTCGATTCCCGGCTTGGGTCACTGTCTGTGCGGAGTCTGCACATCCTCCCCTTGTGTGCGTGGGTTTCCTCCGGGTGCTCCGGTTTCCTCCCACAGTCCAAAGATGTGCAGTTTAGGTGAATTGGCCATCAGAAATTGCCTTAGTGTCCAAAATTGCCCCTAGTGTTGGGTGGGGTTACTCGCTTATGGGGATAGGGTGGAGATGTGGACTTGGGTAGGGTGCTCTTGCCAAGAGCCGGGCAGACTCGATGGGCCGAATGGCCTCCTTCTGCACTGTAAATTCTATGATCTATGATTTACTGTGGTCCCTGGGTAGAGTATCATGATTTACAGTGTTCACTCGGTGGTATATCATTATTTACAGTCGTCCCCCGGCAGTATATCTTTATTTACAGTGGTACCTAGGTAGTATATCATTATTTACAGTGGTCCCTGCGTAGAATGTCATTATCTACAGTTGTCCCTGGATAGTATATCTTAATTTGCCGTGGTCCATGCGTAGTATATAATTAATTACAGTGCTCCATGGGTAGAATATCATTACTTACTGTGGTCCCTGGGTAGTATATCATTATTTACAGTCGTCCCTGGGCAGTATATCTTTATCTACAGTGGTCACTGGGTAGTAAATCAGTATTTACAGTGACCCCTGTGTAGTACATCATTATTTACAGTTGTCCCTGGGTAGAATATCATTAGTTACAGTGGCCCCTGGGTAGAATATCATTAATTACAGTGACCCCTGTGTAGTACATCATTATTTACAGTGGCCCCTGGGTAGAATATCATTATTTACAGTTGTCCCTCAATATTATATCACTATTTACTGTTGTCCCTGTGTAGAATATCTTTATTTACAGTGGTCCCTGGTTAGTACATCATTATTTACTGTGGTCCCTGGGTAGTACATCATTATTTACTGTGGTCGCCAGGGAGGAGGCTCAGCGTCCAGGTAACGCTGCAGAGTCTGAGGGTGGAAAGTGGCAGTCTGGGTGCGGAGGCACACCAGCGCCTGACCGCCCTCCGCCATCGGGAGACTCCAGACCTCCGCAGCGACCCCGTGCAGTCGATTGTCCCGGAGGAACCGAAGCCGGGCTCTCTGGATGGTGGGACAAAGCCAGGGGGGGGGAGTCAGTGACCAGCCGGGACCACAGCATGGAGGCGATCAGCTGGTTTATGACGAGAACTCGGCCCCTGGGGGACAGCACTCGGAGCCGTCCTGTCCAGCGTCTCAGGCCAGCGGTGACCTTGGTCTCCAGCTCCTGCCCGTTCGCCGGCCAGGCTCCCTCTGCCGGGCAAAGATGGACTCCCAGGTCGAGGCTGTTGGTCCGACTCCAGCTGAAGGGCCCGAGCTCCTCCGGGAGGGGGTCCACCTGCCACGGACCGACCAGGAGTCGGGAACATTTGGCCCAGTTGATCCGTGCGGAGGACGCGGCGGAGTAGACAGCTTGGCTCTCTCGCATCCTCCGGGGGTCCCCGGGGTCAGTGACCATGAGGAACACGGCATCAGCGTCCGCCGAGAGGACCACCCCCCCGTCCGGCTCGCGCAGAACCAGCCCCGTGAACCCCCTCCGCAGGAGGCACAGGAAAGGCCCCACGCAGAGGGAATAATGTTGGCCGGACAGGGGGCAGCCCTGACGCACTCCTCTCCCAAAGCGAAGGGGCGCCGTCAGGGACCCGTTAACCTTAATCAGACTCTCCGAGGCGGCGGACAGTAACCGGACCGGGCCACAAAATACCACCCGAACCCGACAGCTCGCAGAGTCCCGAGCAAATCCCCGGGCCCCACCCTGTCGAACGCCTTCTCCTGGTCAAGAGACAGGGAGGCGCTCGACATACCAGTCCTCTGGGTAAAATGGATAATGTCCCGGGCCAGGTGGATATTGTCATAGATTGTGCGGTCCGGGACTGTGTAGGACTGGTCAGGGTGGATCATGTGGTCCAGCTCGGGGCCAAGGCGTAAACACAGCACCTTGGCAAAGATTTTATAGTCCGTGCTGAGGAGGGAGACCGGTCGCCAGTTCTTAAGTCGGCGGTGATCCCCCTTCTTGGGCAGCAGGGCAATGACGGCCCTGCGCCCCGAAAGGGGCATCTCCCCCGTCGCGATACATTCCCCCAGGACCCCCGCATAGTCGCTCCCCAGGACGTCCCAGCACGCCCTGAAGAACTCCACGGTCAGCCCGTCCAGCCCTGGGGATTTGCCCCGTGAGAGGCTGTCCAGGGCGCCGGTCAGCTCTTGGAGGTTGATGGCATTATCGAGCTTCCCGGCGCCCTCCGGGCCCACCTGCGGCAGGTCCTCCCACAGAACTCTGCAAGCGTCCTCGCTGGACGGACCCGGAGAGAAGAGGTCGGAGTAAAAATCCTCCCCCGTCCACGGCCCACAGCGGCACGATGAGCGGTCGCTGCTGCTGCCGGCCCCCGGCGATGGTGAAGAGGAGGCGTCCGGGGAGGAAACTTGCACCGGGCGGGACGGGCCCCCAGGGGCTTCGACTCCGCTCGACCCCGGGGCCTCCTGCTCGGGGGGCGACAGCAGCACGAGGGGCTCGGGGGCCTCGGAGGGCCCCCCGGCCTTGCTTCTCTTCATTGTGTGCCCCGGGCCAGGCGTCAGGGGGATGGGCACCAACACGGGAGACCCCCCCCTCCTCGCCTGGGGAGGGGGCAGGAAACCCCCCCCCCCCTTGCCCGGGCAGGCGGCGCTTGCGGGGAGGGGGCAGCTCGGGATCGCCCTGCTGCACGGCCTCCATGGCGGGAGAGGCCCCGGCAGCATCCCCCTCCCCCTCCCGGCTCAGGCGGACAGAAGCCTGGCGGCGGAAGGAGTAGACATGGCGGAGGGAGGGGTCCCGCAGGCCGAGCGTCAGCGGCGCCGCCCCGGACCTGACCTCCCCCAGTAGGTTGGGATGGGGCAGGAGGAGCTCGGTGGGGAGGGAGGACGGGACGTTTGATAGAACAACACGTTCTGCGGTGGCCTCCAGCGTCTCCACCGCCACGTGTGTCCCGCCCACCGTGAGCCCCCTTTCCATGGCCCGGTGGGCCGCCTGCTCGGCCCGCAGGAAGAACCCGGCCTTGCCGTACATCCGCGAGGCGGCTACGATGGCCGAGGGGCCGACAGCCCCGCCCATCGCACGGGTGCCCGCCTCAATGGTCATGGTAGGGTGGGCATAGCACTTCACCCCCAGCTGCCGCGTGAGCAGGCGGGAGGGCGAGGGCACCGCGGGGGCAGCGGAGCGACGGGACGCTGCTGCCCCCACATAATGTCTTGTCCACCCTGCCCCCGGCAGTGGAGGATGCCCCCGAGGTGCTGGCCTGAGAGTGGGAGGGCAGGAGGCCGGGCCTGCAGCCCTGGATGGTCCCACTCCCACCTCAGGCAGAGGGGTGGGAGGGCAGGAGGCTGGGCCTGCAGCCCTGGATGGTCCCACTCCCACATCAGGCAGAGGGGTGGGAGGACAGGAGACTGGGCCTGCAGCCCTGGATGGTCCCACTCCCACCTCAGGTAGAGGGGTGGGAGGACAGGAGGACGGGCCTGCAGCTCTGGATGGTCCCAGTCCCACCTCAGGCAGAGGGGTGGGAGGACAGGAGGCCGGGCCTGCAGCCCTGGATGGTCCCACTCCCACCTCAGGCAGAGGGGTGGGAGGACAGGAGGCCGGGCCTGCAGCCCTGGATGGTCCTACTCCCACCTCAGGCAGTGGGGTGGGAGGACAGGCTGGGCCTGCAGCCCTGGATGGTCCCACTCCCACCTCAGGCAGAGGGGTGGGAGGACAGGAGGCCGGGTGTGCAGCCCTGGATGGTCCCAGTCCCACCTCAGGCAGAGGGGTGGGAGGATAGGAGGCCGGGCCTGCAGCCTGGATGGTCCCAGTCCCACCTCAGGCAGAGGGGTGGGAGGACAGGAGACTGGGCCTGCAGCCCTGGATGGTCCCAGTCCCACCTCAGGCAGAGGGGTGGGAGGACAGGAGGCTGGGCCTGCAGCCCTGGATGGTCCCACTCCCACCTCAGGCAGAGGGGTGGGGGGACAGGAGGCCAGGCCTGCAGCCCTGGATGGTCCCAGTCCCACCTCAGGCAGAGGGGTGGGAGGACAGGAGGCCGGGCATGCAGCCCTGGATGGTCCCAGTCCCACCTCAGGCAGAGGGGTGGGAGGACAGGAGGCTGGGCCTGCAGCCCTGGATGGTCCCACTCCCACCTCAGGCAGAGGGGTGCGAGACAGGAGGCCGGGCCTGCAGCCCTGGATGGTCCCAGTCCCACCTCAGGCAGAGGGGTGGGGGGGACAGGAGGCCAGGCCTGCAGCCCTGGATGGTCCCACTCCCACCTCAGGCAGAGGGGTGGGGGGACAGGAGGCTGGGCCTGCAGCCCTGGATGGTCCCACTCCCACCGCAGGCAGAGAGGCGGGAGGACAGGAGGCCGGGCCTGCAGCCCTGGATGGTCCCACTCCCACCTCAGGCAGAGGGGTGATCAAACCGTGATCTTTATCAATGATGAGAAGGAGGAAACAGTGGAAGTTTAAACTGTACAGATATTTCACAGCTGGATTCACACAATACAGACAGCAATGTATCGTAGATTGTGGAAGTGCCACAAATGTTGTCAAATGCAGGACGTGGGGTCCCTCAATGTTTCAATCTTGCTGAGAGACTGTCAGCCCACAGGGACAACATTTCTGTTTAATAGGACTGATGGACAAGTTAAAATAGTTCCGTTTCAAAGTTTAAAATAAGCAGTCATTGCTCTGTGCAGCTTTCGGAATCTGTCAGTGGAATTTACTTCACGCAGGCAAGTTTAACAAGTGAATGGGGAACTGATTAGAAGTTTTGATGGAGATATTCATGCATTATGGAAATGTGTGAGATCTATTTAGGGTTGGGAAATGGATTGAGGATCAAAGGATGCAGTTGTTTTTTAACTACATTAGACTGAGAGCCTTGAAGATTCACAACTTCCATGTGCTGTGAGAAAGGATTGATTAACCAAGGCCTATTATTCAAATACTTCAGACAAGTGAATAAGCTACAGGAACATTGAATATACAGACAGAGACAAACAGACACCTGTAATCGGAGCTTAAACTTCACGTTTGAATGTGAAGGGCTGAAATAAACAAGAGTCCACCCTGGGATTTGGTGCAATTTAAGTTCTGCTTTTCCAAAAAATAAAAATAACTATCTGCAATGAAAAATTCCTTGGACAGGACAGAGGGATTTTGACTCTGTATTTAATCCCAGACAGTATTTGCGTTGTGAGTGTTTGATGGGCAGTGTAGATGGAGCTTTACTCTGAAACACTGGAATTCAGTCTCAGGGCTGATTTAATCACATGCTTCAGAATAATAATTGATATTGTACATCTCGTGTGTGTCTCAGTGACAGCTCTGAAACATGTACAGCACAATCTCATCCTGTTTCTGTGTCTCTCTCTGAAATTAGCTGGTCCATTTCCTAAATTACTCCTGACTAGATTTCAAAAGGGCTCCATTGCCTGTGAAGCAGTTTGTGATACCCAAAGGTTATGAAAAGTGCTTTAGAAAAGTCTGTCCCCAAGCTGCTGTGAGGATGTTCAGAGTCAGTGTGTGACTTGGGTCACACACAGGCCAGATACACCTCTCCAAGTTAAAGGTGGAGAATGGATCTCGCTCCTTTTGAAAGATGTACTGACCCAGCCTGTCTGAGTTTGTGTCTGTGTGAGGTACGGGATTGCCTTGATCCCTGGAACAACTAGATAACAAAGACTCCTATGTCAGACTCCTATTTATCGACGACAGCTCAGCCTTCAACACCATCATTCCGACGAAACTCATCTCCAAACTCCGTCGCCTTGGCCTTGACTCCTCCCTCTGCGACTGGATCCTGAACTTTCTAACCCACAGACCACAATCAGTAAGGATAGGCAACAACACCTCCTCCACGATCATCCTCAACACCGGTGCCCCACAAGGCTGTGTCCTCAGCCCCCTACTGTACTCCTTATACACCTCTGACTGTGCGGCCAAATTCCCCTCCAACCCGATTCTCAAATTTACTGATGACACCACCGTAGTGGGTCGGACTTCAAACAATGACGAGACAGAGTACAGGAATGAGATAGAGAATCTGGTGAACTGGTGCGATGACAATAATCTCTCCCTCAATGTCAACAAAACGAAGGAGATAATCATCGACGTCAGGAAGCGTAGTGGGGAACATGCCCCTGTCTACAGCAATGGGAAGGAAGTAGAAAGGGTCGAGAGCTTCAAGTTTTTAGGTGTCCAGATCACCAGCAGCCTGTCCTGGTCCCCCCCATGCCGACACTATAGTTAAGAAAGCCCACCAACGACTCTACTTTCTCAGAAGACTGAGGAAATTTGGCATGTCAGCTACGATCCTCACCAAATTCTCCCGATGCACCATGGAAAGCATTCTTTCTGGGTGTATCACAGCTTGGTATGGAGCCCGCTCTGCCCAAGACCGCAGGAAACTACGAAAGGTGGTGAATGTAGCCCAGTCCATCACGCGAACCGGCCTCCCACCCATTGACTCTGTCTACAATTCCCGCTGCTTCAGAAAGGCAGCCAGCATAATTACGGACCCCAGGCACCCCGGACAGACTCTCTGCCACCTCCTCCCGTCAGGTAAAAGATAGCAAAGTTTGAGGTCACGTACCAACCGACACAAGAACAGCTTCTTCCCGAGCGCAATGAGACTTTTGAATGGACCTACCTCGTATTAAGTTGATCCTTTCGCTACACCTTGTTTTAACTGTCATATTATATTCTGCAGTCCCTCCTTCCTGATGCAGGGTTTGTACAGCAGGCAAGAAACACTACTTTTCACTGTATACTAATACCTGTGACAATAATAAATCAAATCAAATCAAATCAAAAAATGACAAAGGTCTTAACATTTAAATTTGTGCTGCATTTTTTGCGTACTTTTTTCAAAATAAGTTATCCCTTCCTGTTATTATTTCCTCTCTATCTCTTTGATCCATTCAGCACATCTTCACCTTACAGCAGCTCGCTGTCAGCACCATCTGGAGAGAAATTGTCCTGTCATTTCACGTTCACCTATCGGTTAGGGTAGCACGGTGCCAGAGCGCCGAGCACAGTTACGTCACAGCTCAAGGATTCCCAGGCTCGATTCCCGGCTTGGGTCACTGTCTGTGTGTAGTCTGCACCGTTCTCCCCGTGTCTGCGTGGGTTTCCTCCGGGTGCTCCCCTTTCCCCCCAGAATCGAAAGTTTGCAGGTTCGGTGAATTGGCCGTGAGAAATAGCCCTTCGTGTCCCAAAGGTTTCCGTGGGGTTACGGGGATAGGGTGGAGGTGTGGGCTGAAGTAGGACCGGTGCAGACTCGATGGGCTGAATGGCCTTCTTCTGCGCTGTAACTTAACTGATTCTGTAATCGACGCCGTAAACTCTCCATCAATGAATTTTCATGCTGCCCCTGGACCGTTTTATTTGGGCTTCTCACAGAAACCCCTCTTCAGCCTCTGTACCATTTTCTTATAGGTGCTGTGACGGATCGGAAGAAGAGAAACTCGGTTCACTTCCCTTACGCCACTTTCGCGTAAGTAGCAGTATTTAGAAATTTGTGTGGTCACATGATCATAGAATCATAGAACTTACAGTGCCGAAGGAGGACATTCAGCCCATCGAGTGTGCACAGGCTGTGGGAAAAGCAGACGACTCAACCTCAGGCGTCCAACCTATCCCCGTAACGTAGGAACCCGACCCAACCTTTTGAACACCAAGGGACAATTTATCACGGCCCATCCACCTAACCTGCACATCTTTGGACTGTGGGGAAACCGGAGCACCCGGAGGGAACCCACGCACACACGGGGAGAAAGAAAAAATTCCATGCAACGGTCTCGGATGGAATTGAACCATCCGAGGCCCGAAATGAACCTTGGGACCCTGGAGCTGTGAGGCAGCAGTGCGAACAACTGTGCCACCGTGCTCACGCGAGGGGACGAAAACATCGCAAACTCTATTTATGAACATACTGGAAGACAAATTTCTATCAAATTCATAGGTGCAGGTGAGGGAGCGGCCGGACGGGATAATTTTCCATAACCTCACACAAATAGTCATAATATAATAATGATTAAAATAATTATTACAATCTTTATTGTCACAAGTCGGCTTAACACTGCAACGAAGTTACTGTGAAAAGCCCCTGGTCGCCACATTCCTAACTTTTGGGAATTGTGGGAAGGAACAGGAGCCCCCGCAGGAGCCCCTCGTAGACAAGGAGAAAACGTGCATCCTCTCTACAGACAGTGACCCAATTCTGGATTCGAAACTGGGACCCTGATGGAAGGCGTGAGGAGCCGCAGTATGGGGCAGGTGTTCACAACGTCACACACACTCACAGTGAGGCGGGGAGTAGGAACCGGCTGGATGGGGCAGATGTTCACAACGTCACACACACTCACAGTGAGGCGGGGGAATAGGAACCGGCTGGATGGGCCAGATGTTCACAGCGTCACACACACTCACAGTGAGGCGGGGGAGTAGGAACCGGCTGGATGGGCCAGATGTTCACAGCGTCACACACACTCACAGTGAGGCGGGGGAGTAGGAACCGGCTGGATGGGCCAGATGTTCACAACGTCACACACACTCACAGTGAGGCGGGAGAGTAGGAACCGGCTGGAGGGGCCAGATGTTCACAACGTCACACACACTCACAGTGAGGCGGGGGAGTAGGAACCGGCTGGATGGGCCAGATGTTCACAACGTCACACACACTCACAGTGAGGCGGGGAGTTGGAACCGGCTGGATGGGCCAGATGTTCACAACGTCACACACACTCACAGTGAGGCGGGGGAGTAGGAACCGGCTGGATGGGCCAGATGTTCACAGCGTCACACATACTCACAGTGAGGCGGGGGAGTAGGAACCGGCTGGATGGGCCAGATGTTCACAACGTCACACATACTCACAGTGAGGCGGGGGAGTAGGAACCGGCTGGATGGGCCAGATGTTCACAACGTCACACGCACTTACAGTGAGGCGGGGGAGTAGGAACCGGCTGGATGGGCCAGATGTTAACAGCGTCACCCACACTCACTGTGAGGCGGGGAGTAGGAACCGGCTGGATGGGCCAGATGTTCACACCGTCACACACACTCACAGTGAGGCAGGAGAGTAGGAACCGGCTGGACGGGCCAGATGTTCACAACGTCACACACTCTCACAGTGAGGCGGGGGAGTAGGAACCGGCTGGACGGGTCAGATGTTCACAACGTCACACACACTTACAGTGAGGCGGGGGAGTAGGAACCGGCTGGATGGGCCAGATGTTAACAGCGTCACCCACACTCACTGTGAGGCGGGGAGTAGGAACCGGCTGGATGGGCCAGATGTTCACACCGTCACACACACTCACAGTGAGGCAGGGGAGTAGGAACCGGCTGGACGGGCCAGATGTTCACAACGTCACACACTCTCACAGTGAGGCGGGGGAGTAGGAACCGGCTGGATGGGCCAGATGTTCACACCGTCACACACACTCACAGTGAGGCGGGGGAGTAGGTACCGGCTGGATGGGCCAGATGTTCACAACGTCACACACACTCACAGTGAGGCGGGGGAGTAGGAACCGGCTGGATGGGCCAGATGTTCACAGCGTCACACACACTCACAGTGAGGCAGGGGAGTAGGAACCGGCTGGATGGGCCAGATGTTCACAGTGTCACACACACTCACAGTGAGGCGGGGGAGTAGGAACCGGCTGGATGGGCCAGATGTTCACAGTGTCACACACACTCACAGTGAGGCGGGGGAGTAGGAACCGGCTGGATGGGCCAGATGTTCACAGTGTCACACACACTCACAGTGAGGCGGGGGAGTAGGAACCGGCTGGATGGGCCAGATGTTCACAACGTCACACACACTCACAGTGAGGCGGGGGAGTAGGAACCGGCTGGATGGGCCAGATGTTCACAGTGTCACACACACTCACAGTGAGGCGGGGGAGTAGGAACCGGCTGGACGGGCCAGATGTTCACAGTGTCACACACACTCACAGTGAGGCGGGGGAGTAGGAACCGGCTGGATGGGCCAGATGTTCACACCGTCACACACACTCACAGTAGCTGGCGGATGACGAGCCCAGTGGATGGGGCAGGAGTTGACAACCTCACACACACACTGACAATAAGTTGGAAGGTGTAAAAAGAAATATACAGCACAGGAACAGACCCTTCGGCCCTCCAAGCCCGTGCTGACCATGCTGCCCGACTAAACTACAATCTTCTACACTTCCTGGGTCCGTATCCCTCTATTCCCATCCTATTCATATTTTGTCAAGTTGCCCCTTAAATGTCCCTATCGTCCCTGCTTCCACCACCTCCTCCGGTAGCGATTTCCAGGCACCCACTACCCTCTGCGTACAAAACTTGCCTTGTACATCTACTCTAAACCTTGCCCCTCTCACCTTAAACCTATGCCCCCTAGTAATTGACCCCTCTACCCTGGGGAAAAGCCTCTGACTATCCACTCTGTCTATGCCCCTCGTAACTTTGTAGACCTCTATCAGGTCGCCCCTCAACCTCCTTCGTTCCAGTGAGAACAAACCGTGTTTATTCAACCGCTCCTCATAGCTAATGCCCTCCATACCAGGCAACATTCTGGTAAATCTCTTCTGCACCCTCTCTAAATCCTTCACATCCTTCTGGTAGTGTGGCGACCAGAATTGAACACTATACTCCAAGTGTGGCCTAAGTTTCTATACAGCTGCAACATGACTTGCCAATTCTTCTCCGCAATGACCCGGCCAATGAAGGCAAGCATGCCGTATGCCTTCTTGACTACCTTCTCCACCTGTGTTGCCCCTTTCAGTGACCTGTGGACCTGTCCACCTCGATGTCTCTGACTTTCAATACTCTTGAGGGTTCTACAATTCACTGTATATTCCCTACCTGCATTTGACCTTCCAAAATGCATTCCCTCACATTTGTCCAGATTAAACTCCATCTGCCATCTCTCCGCCCAAGTCTCCACACGATCTAAATACTGTTGTATCCTCTGACAGTCCTCACCGCTATCCGCAATTCCACCAACCTTTGTGTCGTCTGCAAACTTACTAATCAGATCAGTTTATCCTCCGAATCATTTATGTATACTACGAACAGCAAAGGTCCCAGCACTGATCCCTGCGGAACACCACTGGTCACAGCCCTCCAATTAGAAAAGCATCCTTCCATTGCTACTCTCTGCCTTCTATGACCTAGCCAGTTCTCATAGAATGTACAGTGCAGAAGGAGGCCATTCAGCCCATCGAGTCTGCACCGGCTCTTGGATAGAGCACCCTACCCAAGGTCAACACCTCTATCCTATCCCCATAACCCAGTAACCCCACCCAACACTAAGGGCAATTTTGGACACTAAGTGCAATTTATCATGGCCAATCCACCTCACCTGCACATCTTTGGACTGTGGGAGGAAACCGGAGCACCCGGAGGAAACCCACGCGCACACGGAGAGGATGTGCAGACTCCGCACAGACAGTGACCCAAGCCGGAATTAAACCTGGGACCCTGGAGCTGTGAAACAATTGTGCTATCCACAATGCTACCGTGCTGCCCGCTGTTTCCACCTTGGCAGCTCACCCCTGATACCATGTGACTTCACCATTTGTACCAGTCTGCCATGAGGGACCTTGTCAAAGGCCTTACTGAAGTCCATATAGACAACATCTACTGCCCTACCTGCATAAATCATCTTTGTGACCTCTTCTAAAAACGTTATCAATTGAGTGAGATACGACCTCCCCTTCACAAAACTATCCTCTCTCGCTAATACGTCCATTTGCTTCTAAATCGGAGTAGATCCTGTCTCGAAGAATTCTCTCCAGTAATTTCCTTACTACTGACGTAAGGCTCACCGGCCTGTAGTTCACTGGATTATCCTTGCTACCCTTCTTAAACAAAGGATCAAGAGTGGCTATTCTCCAGTCCTCGGGGACATCACCTGAAGACTGTGAGGATCCAAAGATTTCTGTCAAGGCCTCAGCAATTTCCTCTCCAGCCTCCTTCAGTATTCTGGGGTAGATCCCATCAGGCCCTGGGGACTTATCTCCCAGACTATCTACACACCCTTCTCCAGACTCAACATCCACTAACTCCTTCTGTTTGGTGAATACTGATGCAAAGTATTCATTTAGTACCTCGCCCATTTCCTTGGCTTCACACATAGATTCCCTTGCCTATCCTTCAGTGGGCCAATCCGTTCCCTGGCTACCCTCTTGCTTTTTATGTACGTGTAAAAAGCCTTGGGATTTTCCCGAACCCGATTAGTTGTTCGGGGCGGTTGGACAGAGTACTTGTCCACAACCTCACACACTCACAATACAGTCGGCTGATATGCCTTTGGGAGGAGCAACTCTGCACCACATCAATCCCCTCACGCTGAGGTGGAGGGAGTTGTGACGAGGGCGGTTGGACCCGGCAGTTGTTCTGAACCTCACACTCACTCTCAATAATATGGGTGGAGTTCTGAGGCCGCGGTTGTATGGGGAATTGTTCTCAACCTCACACTCTCAGAACATATTGGATATGCTGTCGTGTCGATTGAACCGGGAAATAGTTCACAACTTCACACACATGATCACTATCAGTTGAAGAGGACGGTGAGGTTGTGGCGGGCGGTACACTTGTTCCCCAATTCACACACTAACACTCTCACAGTCATTTCGAAGGGCAGACTTAGGAACGCTTGTACGTGCTAGTTTTTCACAACCTCATTCGCACTCACAGTAAAGTAGGGAGGTGATGAGGAGGTCATGTGGTGGGTTCATAGTTCACAACCTCACACATCTGTTCACAATAACGTGGAGGGTGTGGAGAGTGGGCGGACAGAAGTGTTCGGTGTTCACAACCTCACACACACACATTCACAATATGGTGGCGATGGTGAGGGGGGCCCGGACGGGGCAATTGTTCACACAGTTACAATCAGGTGGAGGTGTTGTTCAATGGGAGACGGATATTTTGCAACCACTGAAAAAGATAATAAAATATCCAGAAGAAAGAAGAACCAGACAACTTGCCTCAAAGGCTACCGTCCGTTGGCCTTGACATCGATCGAAGTGAAGTGCTTCGAGAGTTTGGCCATGAAGCACATCAACACCACACTCCTCGGATGCCTCGATCCACGACAATTTGCATAGTGCCGTAACCGGTCCTCAGCAGACGCCATCTCACTGGCCCGACACTCATCCCTGGAACATCTCCACAACAAGGACTCCTACGTCAGTCTCATATTCATTGACTAACGCTCCACTTTCGGACACAATCATTCTGACCTTCTCCGCGATTGTTCTCATTACCGGTGCCCAGAAGGCTGCGTGCTTAGCCCCGTACGACACTACCTATACAGCCAGGACGTGTGGCAATATGTGGCTCCAACTCCATTTAAAGTTTGCTGCTCGGTCAGATCTCGAACAACGATAAGTCATAATACGGGAGGGGGATAGAGAATCCAGTAGAGTGGTGCAGCGACAACAATCTCTCCCTCAATGACGGGAAACTAAAGATCTGGTCATTGTTTTTAGGAAGCTAAGTACTGTACACACTACTGTGTGCATCAGCGGGTCCGAGGTGGAGATGGTTGATAGCTTCAAATTCCTTGTTGCGCACATCACCAAAAATCTGTCTGCTCCAAGCACGTCGACGCTACCACTAAGAAATCACAACAGGGCCTATACTTCCTCATGAAACTAAGGAAATTCGGCATGTCCCCACTGACTCTTACCAACGTTTACAGGTGCAGCATCGAACGCATCCTATCTGGCTGCATTGCAGCGTTGTGTCGCAATTGCTCAGCCTAAGACCGCAAGAAACATCGAAGAGTCGTGAACACCGCCTCGTCCATCAGGCGAACCCACCTCCCATCCATTGCCTGTATCTACCGCTGCCTTGGGAAAGCGGGCAGCATAATCAAAGAGACATCCAACTGGCTTACTAACTGCAAACTTTTGCCATCGGTCAGGAGATACCAAAGTCTGAGAACACGCAGAAACAGATTCAAATACAGCTTCTTCCCCGCTGTTACTGGACTGCGAAACGACCCTCTTCTGGGCTGATCTGATTAATACTACTCCTGGATGCTTCACTCGATGCCGCTGTCTCGGTATTTGCAGTGTGGACCTTTCGTTGCCCCATTAACGGACTTTGGTTTCTTCTCATCGACTAAATGATCTGTTAGATCTGGAATAGAGAATTCATTGTAACTGTCCCTCGGTACACGTTACAACAAACAAATCCAAATCCTATCCGGAGTCCAGATATTAAATATCTTGAAACTGGTGAAATTATGACAGATGGAGTGTTTATTACTTGAATTATTTAATTATTTTCTGTCGAAGATCAGTCACCTGTTAACGTAATTTATCCCAATAATTAGAGTGAACTCGAACTCACTGCTTGGCCGAATAAACAATTAACTCATTCATTCATTACGTGTTTGTTCATTATGTTGACGTTCAACAAACATTACAACCAATTATTATTTCGCAACATCAATAGAAAATTGTTTTTCAGTCCATTAAACACAGCAAATGACTGAAAACATTTCATTGCATCTTTGACTGTGATTGCCGCAGGATTGTTCATTCCAATAATCACAGACCGTTTCTCATTATTGTTTATACAATAATGAAACGGAGATTGTTATTCAGTGGAATAGAATCTGTAATTCCTGACCACACAACGATAATAACATCAATTAAACATGCATTTGTTCAGCTCACAATCCCAATCAATGGGGTTCTCCCTGGGCAGGATCCTCCCCTTCGCCGGCAGCGCCCCCATGTCCGCGGGTTTCCCCACGCCGTGGGGTGGCCACAACGGGAAACCTCACTGACCGGCTGCGGGAATGGGGAATGCCGCGCGCAGCTTCGGAAACCGGACCTGATGGAACTGAGAACCAAAGACAGACCATTAAAACGCTGATAATATTCCGACAGAATGCTCATGGGAAGGAACTGATTCCATTCAATCCATTGATCACCAACGATATGTATTAATTTTTTTAACTTGCTACAATAATATGCATTTTGAAATATTTTGCATGTCGCTGACACTAACAATTATATCTCAGGTTTTAATTCCAGTAATCATTGTTGTGACATGAGCCAACGGGGTCTCGGTCTTCCAGCGCGAGATGGACCGAATGGTTGACTGGTACGGTTTACGGGCAACATTCCCGTATCTCTATAATGTCACCGTCTGCGGCCACGACCAGCAGGACCACGACACCAACCTCCGAACATTTCTCCAGACCGCTAAAATCCTTAACCTGACATACAACAAGGATAAATGCGTGTTTAGCACCGACCGTCTAGCCATCCTCGGCTACAAGGTGCGAAATGGAGTTATAGGCCCCGACCCTGCACGCATGCGCCCCCTTATGGAGTTCCCCCTCCCTCACTGCTCCAAGGCCCTGAAATGTTGCCTGGGCTACTATGCCCAGTGGGTCCCCAACTACGCGGAAAAGCCCCGTCCCCTGATCCAATCCACAGTTCTTCCCCTGTCGATAGAGGCCCGCCGGGCCTTCAGCCGCATCAAAGCAGACATTGCAAAGGCCACGATGCGCGCCATCGACGAGTCCCTCCCCTTCCAGCTCGAGAGCGATGCGTCCGACGTAGCTCTGGCGGCCACCCTCAACCAAGCAGGCAGACCCGTGGCCTTCTTCTCCAGTACCCTCCATGCCTCCGAAATCCGCCACTCCTGAGTCGAAAAGGAGGCCCAGGCCATAGTGGAAGCTGTGCGACATTGGAGGCATTACCTGGCCGGCAGGAGATTCACTCTCCTCACTGACCAACGGTCGGTTGCATTGATGTTTAATAATGCACAGCGGGGCAAGATAATAAACAGCAAGATCTTGCGGTGGAGGATCGCACTCTCCACCTACAACTCCGAGATCTTGTATCGTCCCGGGAAGCTAAACGAACCTCCTGACGCCCTGTCCCACGGCACATGTGCCACCGAACAAGTGGACCGCCTCCGAGCCCTCCACGAGGACCTCTGCCACCCGGGGGCCACTCGCCTTTTCCATTTTGTCAAGACCTGCAACCTGCCTTACTCCATCGAGGAGGTCAGGACAGCCACCAGGGACTGCCAAATCTGCACGGAGTGCAAACCGCACTTCTACCGGCCAGAGAGGGCGCACCTGATAAAGGCTTCCCGTCCCTTTGAACGCCTCAGCATGGGCTTCAAAGGCCCCCTCCCCTCCACCGACCGCAACACGTACTTCCTGAACGTGATTGACGAGGACTGTTCCCGTTCGCCATCCCCTGCCCCGACATGACCGCAAAGACCGTTATCAAGGCCCTCCAGGGTATCTTTACACTGTTCGCGTTCCCCGCTTACATACACAGTGATAGGGGGTCCTCCTTTATGAGCGACGAACTGCGTCAATTCCTGCTCAGCAAGCGCATCGCCTCGAGCAGGACGACCAGTTACAACCCCCGGGGTAACGGACAGGTAGAGAGGGAGAAGGGAACCGTCTGGAAGACCGTCCTGCTGGCCCTACAGTCCAGGAACCTCCCAGTCTCCCGCTGGCAAGAAGTCCTCCCGGATGCCCTCCACTCCATCCGGTCACTGCTTTGTACCACCACCAACCAGACACCTCACGAACGTCTCCTTGTCTTCACCAGGAAGTCCTCCTCTGGGACCTCGTTCCCGACCTGGCTGGCAGCACCCGGTCCCATCCTGCCCTGAAAACACGTCCGGGCGCACAAGTTGGACCCGTTGGTCGAGAGGGTCCATCTGCTCCACGCTAACCCCCCAGTACGCCTACGAGACATACCCCGACGGCCGACAAGATACGGTCTCCCTCTGGGACCTGGCGCCCGCCGGAACCCCATGTACATTCCAGCCGCCAGTCCCACCCTCCCCTCCACGGCAGCACCTTCCCGGAGGATCGGCCCTTCCATCGGCCCCGCCGAGGACCCCCCCCACCCACCGACGCCCCCTTCCAGGTCAACCGTTTTCCCCACCAGCGCCGTCGAGGAGTGCCGAAGCAGCCATGGAGATGGAAGCCACGCTCCCGGAGTCTCAGACGCCCGAGCCTCCACCGGAGTCAGAAAAAGCTCCGACGGTCAGAGAGGACGGCCAGGGCCCCCGATCGACTGATTGCTTCATTTTAATTGTAATCTGTAAATAGAAACCATCGAATGTACACAGCTATCAGACTTGTAAATAGTTACTAAACACTGTACGGAGGTATTACAGTATCTCCATAACTAATTATACCACGGTGCCATGTTTTGTAGTTTCAGGCCACCACCCCCGCCGGACTCTTTTTTAACAGGGGGTGAATGTGGTATTATAGGTATTACGGTACCTGATAGGCTGAAGCACCATTGGTGGAAACTGAATGCTTTCTATTGGTTAGAATGTATGAAAGCTCCGCCCTGCTAGGCGGGGTATAAGAGCCCGTGCCGCCCCAGCCTGAGCTGCTGGGGGAAACGTCCAGCTTATTAAAGCCTTCAGTTGGACGACAACCTCGCTTTAGTGGTCATTGCTCGTGCATCAGGGTGCAAAGGAGATTCACCAGGATGCTACCTGGTTTGCAGGATGGGTCTTATGAGGGAAGTTTGAGGGAGCTAGGGCTTTTGTCTTTGGAGCGGAGGGGGATGAGAGGCGACTGAATAGAGGTTTATAAGAAAATGAGGGGGATAGATAGAGTGGGCATTCTGTCGGAATATTATCAGCGTTTTAATGGTCTGTCTTTGGTTCTCAGTTCCATCAGGTCCGGTTTCCGAAGCTGCGCGCGGCATTCCCCGTTCCCGCAGCCGGTCAGTGAGTTTCCCGTTGTGGCCACCCCACGGCGTGGGGAAACCCGCGGACATGGGGGCGCTGCCGGTGAAGGGGAGGATCCTGCCCAGGGAGAACCCCATTGATTGGGATTGTGAGCTGAACAAATGCATGTTTAATTGATGTTATTATCGTTGTGTGGTCAGGAATTACAGATTCTATTCCACTGAATAACAATCTCCATTTCATTATTGTATAAACAATAATGAGAAACGGTCTGTGATTGTTGGAATGAACAATCCTGCGGCAATCACAGTCAAAGATGCAATGAAATGTTTTCAGTCATTTGCTGTGTTTAATGGACTGAAAAACAATTTTCTATTGATGTTGCGAAATAATAATTGGTTGTAATGTTTGTTGAACTTCAACATAATGAACAAACACGTAATGAATGAATGAGTTAATTGTTTATTCGGCCAAGCAGTGAGTTCGAGTTCACTCTAATTATTGGGATAAATTACGTCAACAGGTGACTGATCTTCGACAGAAAATAATTAAATAATTCAAGTAATAAACACTCCATCTGTCATAATTTCACCAGTTTCAAGATATTTAATATCTGGACTCCGGATAGGATTTGGATTTGTTTGTTGTAACGTGTACCGAGGGACAGTTACAATGAATTCTCTATTCCATATCTAACAGATCATTTAGTCGATGAGAAGAAACCAAAGTCCGTTAATGGGGCAACGAAAGGTCCACACTGCAAATACCGAGACAGCGGCTTCGAGTGAAGCATCCAGGAGTAGTATTAATCAGATCAGCCCAGAAGAGGGTCGTTTCGCAGTCCAGTAACAGCGGGGAAGAAGCTGTATTTGAATCTGTTTCTGCGTGTTCTCACCCACAGCCCGGTCCTGCGCCACCCAGCCCTGCCCACGGCACCCACAGCCCTGCCCTCCGCCACCCAGCCCTTCCCCCGGCACCCACAGCCCTCCCCCACCCAGCCCTTCCCACGGCACCCACTGCCCGGCCCTCCGCCACCTAGCCCTGCCCACGGCACCCACAGCCCGGTCCTCCGCCACCCGGCCCGTCACCCGGCACCCACAGCCCACCGCCACCCAGCCCTTCCCACGGCACCCACAGCCCTCCGCCACCCAGCCCTTCCCACGGCACCCACAGCCCTCCGCCTCGCCACCCAGCACTTCCCACGGCACCCACAGCCCTCCGCTCCGTCACCCAGCCCTTCCCACGGCACCCACAGCCCTCCGCCACCCAGCCCTTCCCCGGCACCCACAGCCCGGCCCTCCGCCACCCAGCCCTTCCCACGGCACCCACAGCCCGGCCCCACCCAGCCCTTCCCACGGCACCCAGAGCCCGGCCCTCCGCCACCCAGCCCTTCCCAAGGCACCCACAGCCCTCCGCCACCCAGCCATTCCCACGGCACCCACAGCCCGGCCCTCCGCCACCCAGCCCTTCCCACGGCACCCACAGCCCGGCCCTCCACCACCCAGCCCTTCCCACGGCACCCACAGCCCGGCCCTCCACCACCCAGCCCTGCCCACGGCACCCACAGCCCTCCGCCACCCAGCCCTTCCCACGGCACCCACGGCCCTCCGCCACCCAGCCCTTCCCACGGCACCCACCGCCCTCCGCCACCCAGCCCTTCCCACGGCACCCACCGCCCTCCCCCATCCAGCCCTTCCCAGGCACCCACAGCCCTCCGCCACCCAGCCCTTCCCACGGCACCCACAGCCCTCCCCCACCCAGCCCTTCCCCCGGCACCCACAGCCCTCCGCCACACAGCCCTTCCCACGGCACCCACAGCCCTCCCCCACCCAGCCCTTCCCACGGCACCCACAGCCCTCCGCCACCCAGCCCTTCCCACGGCACTCACAGCCCGGCCCTCCGCCACCCAGCCCTTCCCACGGCACTCACAGCCCGGCCCTCCGCCACCCAGCCCTTCCCACGGCGCCCACAGCCCGGCCCTCCCCCACCCAGCCCTTCCCACGGCACCCACAGCCCGGCCCTCCGCCACCCAGCCCTGCCCACGGCACCCACAGCCCGGCCCTCCGCCACCCAGCCCTTCCCACGGCACCCACAGCCCTCTGCCACCCAGCCCTTCCCACGGCACCCACAGCCCGGCCCTCCCCCACCCAGCCCTTCCCACGGCACCCACAGCCCGGCCCTCCGCCACCCAGCCCTTCCCACGGCACCCACAGCCCTCCGCTACCCAGCCCTTCCCCCGGCACCCATAGCCCGGCCCTCCGCCACCCAGCCCTGCCCACGGCACCCACAGCGCTCCCCCACCCAGCCCTCCCCCCGGCACCCACAGCCCTCCACCACCCAGCCCTGCCCACTGCACCCACAGCCCTCCGCCACCAAGCCCTTCCCACGGCACCCACAGCCCGGCCCTCCGCAAGCCAGCCCTTCCCACGGCACCCACAGCCCTCCGCAACCCAGCCCTGCCCACGGCACCCACAGCCCGGCCCTCCGCCACCCAGCCCTTCCCACGGCGCCCACAGCCCGGCCCTCCGCCACCCAGCCCTTCCCACGGCACCCACAGCCCAGCCCTCCGCCACCCAGCCCTTCCCGCGGCACCCACAGCCCGGCCCTCCGCCACCCAGCCCTGCCCACGGCACCCACAGCCCGGCCCTCCGCCACCCAGCCCTTCCCACGGCACCCACAGCCCTCCGCCACCCAGCCCTTCCCACGGCACCCACAGCCCGGCCCTCCCCCACCCAGCCCTTCCCACGGCACCCACAGCCCGGCCCTCCGCCACCCAGCCCTTCCCACGGCACCCACAGCCCTCCGCTACCCAGCCCATCCCCCGGCACCCACAGCCCGGCCATCCGCCACCCAGCCCTGCCCACGGCACCCACAGCGCTCCCCCACCCAGCCCTTCCCCCGGCACCCACAGCCCTCCACCACCCAGCCCTGCCCACTGCACCCACAGCCCTCCGCCACAAAGCCCTTCCCACGGCACCCACAGCCCGGCCCTCCGCAACCCAGCCCTTCCCACGGCACCCACAGCCCTCCGCAACCCAGCCCTGCCCACGGCACCCACAGCCCGGCCCTCCGCCACCCAGCCCTTCCCACGGCACCCACAGCCCGGCCCTCCGCCACCCAGCCCTGCCCACGGCACCCACAGCCCGGCCCTCCCCCACCCAGCCCTTCCCACGGCACCCACAGCCCTCCGCCACCCAGCCCTTCCCACGTCACCCACAGCCTGGCCCTCCCCACCCAGCCCTTCCCACGTCACCCACAGCCCTCCGCCACCCAGCCCTTCCCACGGCACCCACAGCCCGGCCCTCCGCCACCCAGCCCTTCCCACGGCACCCACTGCCCTCCGCCACCCAGCCCTTCCCACGGCACCCACAGCCCTCCACCACCCAGCCCTGCCCACGGCACCCACAGCCCGGCCCTCCGCCACCGAGCCCTTCCCACGGCACCCACAGCCCTCCGCCACTCAGCCCTTCCCCCGGCACCCACAGCCCGGTCCTCCGCCACCCAGCCCTGCCCACGGCACCCACAGCCCGGTCCTCAGCCACCCGGCCCGTCCCCCGGCACCCACAGCCCTCCACCACCCAGCCCTTCCCACGGCACCCACAGCCCTCCGCTCCGCCACCCAGCACTTCCCACGGCACCCACAGCCCTCCGCCACCAAGCCCTTCCCCTGGTACCCACAGCCGTCCGCCACCTAGCCCTTCCCACGGCACCCACAGCCCGGCCCTCCGCCACCCAGCCCTTCCCACGGCACCCACAGCCCTCCGCCACCCAGCCCTTCCCACGGCACCCACAGCCCGGCCCTCCACCACCCAGCCCTTCCCACGGCACCCACAGCCCGGCCCTCCGCCACCCAGCCCTGCCCACGGCACCCACACCCCTCCGCCACACAGCCCTTCCCAGGCACCCACGGCCTTCCCCCACCTAGCCCTTCCCACGGCACCCACAGCCCTCTCCCACCCAGCCCTTCCCACGGCACCCACAGCCCTCCGCCACCCAGCCCTTCCCACTACACCCACAGCCCTCCGCCACCCAGCCCTTCCCACGACAGCCACAGCCCTCCCCACCCAGCCCTTCCCCCGGCACCCACAGCCCTCCGCCACCCAGCCCTTCCCACGGCACCCACAACCCGGCCCTCCGCCACCCAGCCCTTCCCACGGCACCCACAGCCCTCCGCCACCCAGCCCTTCCCACAGCACCCACAGCCCGGCCCTCCGCCACCCAGCCGTTCCCACGGCACCCACAGCCCTCCGCCACCCAGCCCTTCCCACGGCACCCACAGCCCTCCGCCACCCAGCCCTGCCCACGGAACCCACAGCCCGGCCCTCCGCCACCCAGCCCTTCCCACGGCACCCACCAACCTCCGCCACCCAGCCCTTCCCACGGCACCCACAGCCATCCGCCACCCAGCCCTTCCCACGGCACCCACCGCCCTCCGCCGCCCAGCCCTTCCCACGGCACCCACAGCCCTCCGCCACCCAGCCCTTCCCACGGCACCCACAGCCCGGCCCTCCGCCACCCAGCCCTTCCCACGGCACCCACCGCCCTCCGCCACCCAGCCCTTCCCACGGCACCCACCGCCCTCCGCCACCCAGCCCTTCCCACGGCACCCACAGCCCGGCCCTCCCCCACCCAGCCCTTCCCACGGCACCCACAGCCCGGCCCTCCGCCACCCAGTCCTGCCCACGGCACCCACAGCCCTCCCCGGCACCCACCGCCCTCCCCACCCAGCCCTTCCCACGGCACCCACAACCCGGCCCTCTGCCACCCAGCCCTTCCCACGGCACCCACAGCCCTCCGCCACCCAGCCCTGCCCACGGCACCCACCGCCCTCCGCTCCGCCACCCAGCCCTTCCCACGGCACCCACAGCCCGGCCCTCCGCCACCCAGCCCTGCCCACGGCACCCACCGCCCTCCGCCACCCAGCCCTTCCCACGGCACCCACAGCCCGGCCCTCCGCCACCCAGCCCTTCCCACGGCACCCACAGCCCTCCGCCACCCAGCCCTTCCCACGGCACCCACAGCCCGGCCCTCCGCCACCCAGCCCTTCCCACGGCACCCACAGCCCGGCCCTCCGCCACCCAGCCCTTCCCACGGCACCCACCGCCCTCCCCACCCAGCCCTTCCCACGGCACCCACAGCCCTCCCCCACCCAGCCCTTCCCACGGCACCCACCGCCCTCCGCTCCGCCAGCCACCCGAATGGAGATTGGCGGAGGTGCGGATTCCTGAGCAGCGGCTCCCTTCCGACAGCCGCCACTCCTGACGGGGGAGAGCTGCGGCGCCTGGAGACCGTGTTCCAGACTTTGAGGAGGTCCTGGTACAAGACGGGCAGCGCCAACAGAGAGTTCCGAAGACCCTGCTGGTCCACAGTCAGGAGCCGCACGTCGTAGTTCAGGCCGAGCCCCTGGGGGGAGAAATCCGTCGCCAGGGCCCCACCGTGGAGGAGGCTCAGTGTACAGGTAACGCTGCAGAGTCTGAGGGTGGAAAGTGGCAGTCTGGGTGCGGAGGCACACCAGCGCCTGACCGCCCTCCGCCATCGGGAGACTCCAGACCTCCGCAGCGACCCCGTGCAGTCGATTGTCCCGGAGGAACCGAAGCCGGGCTCTCTGGATGGTGTGACAAAGCCAGGGGGGGGAGTCAGTGACCAGCCGGGACCACAGCATGGAGGCGATCAGCTGGTTTATGACGAGAACTCGGCCCCTGTGGGACAGCACTCGGAGCCGTCCTGTCCAGCGTCCCAGGCCAGCGGTGACCTTGGTCTCCAGCTCCTGCCCGTTCGCCGGCCAGGCTCCCTCTGCCGGGCAAAGATGGACTCCCAGGTCGAGGCTGTTGGTCCGACTCCAGCTGAAGGGCCCGAGCTCCTCCGGGAGGGGGTCCATCTGCCACGGACCGACCAGGAGTCCGGAACATTTGGCCCAGTTGATCCGTGGGGAGGACGCGGCGGAGTAGACAGCTTGGCTCTCTCGCATCCTCCGGGGGTCCCCGGGGTCAGTGACCATGAGGAACACGGCATCAGCGTCCGCCGAGAGGACCACCGCCCCCCGTCCGGCTCGCGCAGAACCAGCCCCGTGAACCCCCTCCGCAGGAGGCACAGGAAAGGCCCCACGCAGAGGGAATAATGTTGGCCGGACAGGGGGCAGCCCTGACGCACTCCTCTCCCAAAGGGAAGGGGCGCCGTCAGGGACCCGTTAACCTTAATCAGACTCTCCGAGGCGGCGGACAGTAACCGGATCCGGGCCACAAAATACCACCCGAACCCGACAGCTCGCAGAGTCCCGAGCAAATCCCCGGGCCCCACCCTGTCGAACGCCTTCTCCTGGTCAAGAGACAGGGAGGCGCTCGACATACCAGTCCTCTGGGTAAAGTGAATAATGTCCCGGGCCAGGTGGATATTGTCGTAGATTGTGCGGTCCGGGACTGTGTAGGACTGGTCAGGGTGGATCATGTGGTCCAGCTCGGGGCCAAGGCGTAAACAAAGCACCTTGGCGAAGGTTTTATAGTCCGTGCTGAGGAGGGAGACCGGTCGCCAGTTCTTAAGTGGGCGGAGATCCCCCTTCTTGGGCAGCAGGACAATGACGGCCCTGCGCCACGAAAGGGGCATCTCCCCGGTCGCGATACATTCCCCCAGGATCCCCGTGTAGTCACTCCCCAGGACGTCCCAGCACGCCCTGAAGAACTCCACGGTCAGCCCGTCCAGCCCTGGGGATTTGCCCCGTGAGAGGCTGTCCAGGGGGCCGGTCAGCTCTTGGAGGTTGATGGCATTATCGAGCTTCCCGGCGCCCTCCGGGCCCACCTGCGGCAGGTCCTCCCCCAGAACTCTGCAAGCGTCCTCGCTGGACGGACCCGGAGACCCGTCCACGGCCCCAGTGGCACGATGAGCGGTCGCTGCTGCTGCCGGCCCCCGGCGATGGTGAAGAGGAGGCGTCCGGGGAGGAAACTTGCACCGGGCGGGATGGTGCCTGGAAGAGTGGACACCTTTTGGAAGGAAGCCGCCTGCTGCAGTCCGGCCACGGGAGCGGATACATTTACAAAGTGAATCACCGCTGCCCCGAAACGGGCCTTTAGGTGCAGCAGACGGCCTGGCACTGGCTCCTTGACCCCCCCCAGGGGGGACGAGGGGAGACTCGGTGCCGGGTGTGAGGGTGCCCTCTGCCTCGCTGCAGAGCGCGTCTAAATCCTCCTCCTCACCCGCCACCGAGCAGCCTTCCTCCTCCGAACGGTCACCTCCCGAGCTCGAGTCCCCCGCCACATGGAGTATGGCGGGCGGCACGGACCCACCGGCTAACCCTTGGCCCGAGTCAACCCCACCCCCCAGGGTCGTCCTCAGGCAGGTCCCCCGCAGGCTCCTCCCGCGGCTCAGGGCCCGTGGACGGCGCCCCCAACCGCGCCGGCGACTCCGGGACCTCGGAGAGGCCCCCCGGAAACATGTCCGGGTTGAAAACAGGGCTCTCCGGCGTCGCCCGCCCGGGTGTAGAGGGCGGGGAGCCTCCCCCGTCCACGGCCCACAGCGGCACGATGAGCGGTCGCTGCTGCTGCCGGCCCCCGGCGATGGTGAAGAGGAGGCGTCCGGGGAGGAAACTTGCACCGGGCGGGACGGGCCCCCAGGGGCTTCGACTCCGCTCGACCCCGGGTCCTCCTGCTCGGGGGGCGACAGCAGCTCGAGAGGCTCGGGGGCCTCGGAGGCCCCCCCCGGTCTTGCTTCTCTTCATTGTGTGCCCCGGGCCAGGCGTCGGGGGGATGGGCACCAACACGGGAGACCCCCCCTCCTCGCCCGGGGAGGGGGCAGCGAACTCCACCCCCCCTTGCCCGGACAGGCGGCGCTTGCGAGGAGGGGGCGGCTCGGGATCGCCCTGCTGCACGGCCTCCATGGCGGGAGAGGCCCCGGCAGCATCCCCCTCCCTCCCGGCTCAGGCGGACAGGAGCCTGGCGGCGGAAGGAGTAGACATGGCGGAGGGAGGGGTCCCGCAGGCTGAGCGTCAGCGGCGCCGCCCCGGACCTCACCTCCCCCAGTAGGTTGGGGTGGGGCAGGAGGAGCTCGGTGGGGAGGGAGGGCGGGACGTTTGATAGAACAACACGTTCTGCGGTGGCCTCCAGCGTCTCCACCGCCACGTGTGTCCCGCCCACCGTGAGCCCCCTTTCCAGGGCCCGGTGGGCCGCCTGCTCGGCCCGCAGGAAGAACCCGGCCTTGCCGTACATCCGCGAGGCGGCTACGATGGCCGAGGGGCCGACAGCCCCGCCCATCGCACGGGTGCCCGCCTCAATGGTCATGGTAGGGTGGGCATAGCACTTCACCCCCCGCTGCCGCGTGAGCAGGCGGGAGGGCGAGGGCACCGCGGGGGCAGCGGAGCGACGGGAGGCTGCCGCCCCCACATAATGTCTTGTCTGCCCTGCCCCCGGCAGAGAGGAGGATGCCCCCGAGGTGCTGGCCAGAGAGTGGGAGGGCAGGAGGCTGGGCCTGCAGCCCTGGATGGCCCCACTCCCACCTCAGGCAGAGGGGTGGGAGGGCAGGAGGCTGGGCCTGCAGCCCTGGATGGCCCCACTCCCACCTCAGGCAGATGGGTGGGAGGACAGGAGGCCGGGCCTGCAGCCCTGGATGGACCCGCTCCCACCTCAGACAGAGGGGTGGGAGGACAGGAGGCCGGGCCTGCAGCCTTGGATGGTCCCACTCCCACCTCAGACAGAGGGGGGGAGGAGAGGAGGCTGGGCCTGCAGCCCCGGATGGTCCCAGTCCCACCTCAGGCAGAGGGGTGGGAGGACAGGAGGCCGGGCCTGCAGCTCTGGATGGTCCCAGTCCCACCTCAGGCAGAGGGGTGGGAGGACAGGAGACTGGGCCTGCAGCCCCGGATGGTCCCACTCCCACCTCAGGCAGAGGGGTGGGAGGACAAGAGGCTGGGCCTGCAGCCCTGGATGGTCCCACTCCCACCTCAGGCAGAGGGGCGGGAGGACAGGAGGCTGGGCCTGCAGCCCCAGGCGGTCCCACTCCCACCTCAGGCAGAGGAGTGGGAGGATAGGAGGCCGGGCCTGCAGCCCTGGATGGTCCCACTCCCACCTCAGGCAAAGGGGTGCGAGGACAGGAGGCCGGTCCTGCAGCCCTGGATGGTCCCACTCCCACCTCAGGCAGAGGGGTGAGAGGACAGGAGGCCGGGGCTGCAGCCCTGTATGGTCCCACTCCCACCTCAGGCAGACGGGTGAGAGGACAGAAGGCTGGGCCTGCAGCCCCGGATGGTCCCAGTCCACCTCAAGCATTGGGGTTGGAGGACAGGAGGCCGGGCCTGCAGCTCTGGATGGTCCCACCCACCTCAGGCAGAGGGGTGGGGGACAGGAGGCTGGGCCTGCAGCCTGGATGGTCCCAGTCCCACCTCAGGCAGAGGAGTGGGAGGACAGGAGGCCGGGCCTGCAATCCTGGATGGTCCCAGTCCCACCTCAGGCAGAGGGGTGGGGGACAGGAGGCTGGGCCGGCATCCCTGGATGGTCCCACCTCAGGAAGAGGGGTGGGAGGACAGGAGGCTGGGCCTGCAGCCCTGGATGGTCCCAGTCCCACCTCAGGCAGAGGGGTGGGAGGACAGGAGGCCGGGCCTGCAGCCCTGGATGGTCCCACTCCCACCTCAGGCAGAGGGGTGGGAGGACAGGAGGCCGGGCCTGCAGCCCTTGATGGTCCCTGTCCCACCTCAGGCAGAGGGGTGGGAGGACAGGAGGCCGGGCCTGCAGCCCTGGATGGCCCCACTCCCACCTCAGGCAGAGGGGTGGGAGGACAGGAGGCCGTGCCTGCAGCCCTGGATGGTCCCACACCCACCTCAGACAGAGGGGTGGGAGGACAGGAGGCCGGGCCTGCAGCCCTGGATGGTCCCACTCCCACCTCAGGCAGAGGGGTGGGAGGACAGGAGACTGGGCTGCAGCCCTGGATGGTCCCACTCCCACCTCAGGCAGAGGGGTGGGAGGACAGGAGGCTGGGCCTGCAGCTGTGGATGGTCCCAGTCCCACCTCAGGCAGAGGGGTGGGAGGACAGGAGGCCGGGCCTGCAGCCCTGGATGGTCCCACTCCCACCTCAGGCAGAGGGGTGGGAGGACAGGAGGCCGGGCCTGCAGCCCTGCATGGTCCCACGCCCACCTCAGACAGAGGGGTGGGAGGACAGGAGGCTGGGCCTGCAGCCCTGGATGGTCCCGCTCCCACCTCAGGCAGAGGGATGGGAGGACAGGAGGCTGGGCCTGCAGCCCTGGATGGTCCCATTCCCACCTCAGGCAGAGGGGTGGGAGGACAGGAGGCTGGGCCTGCAGCCCTGGATGGTCCCACGCCCACCTCAGGCAGAGGGGTGGGAGGACAGGAGGCTGGGCCTGCCGCCCTGGATGGTCCCAGTCCCACCTCAGGCAGAGGGGTGGGAGGACAGGAGGCTGGGCCTGCCGCCCTGGATGGTCCCAGTCCCAAATCAGGCAGATGGGTGCGAGGACAGGTGGCTGGGCCTGCAGCCATAGGCGGTCCCACTCCCACCTCAGGCAGAGGGGTGGGACGACATGAAGCCGGGCCTGCAGTCCTGGATGGTCTCACTCCCACCTCAGGCAGAGGGGTGGGAGGACAGGAGGCCGGACCTGCATCCCTGGATGGCCCCAGTCCCACCTCAGGCAGAGGTCTGGGAGGACAGGAGGCTGGGTCTGCAGCCCTGGATGGTCCCACTCCCACCTCAGGCAGAGGGGTGGGAGGACAGGAGGCCGGGCCTGCAGCCCTCGATGGTCCCACTCCCACCTCAGGCAGAGGGGTGGGAGGACAGGAGGCTGGGCCTGCAGCCTGGTTGGTCCCACTCTCACCTCAGGCAGAGGGTTGGGAGGAGAGGAGGCTGGGCCTGCAGCCTGGATTGTCTCACTCCCACCTCAGGCAGAGGGGTGGAAGGACAGGAGGCCGGGCCTGCAGCCCTGGATGGTCCCACTCCCACCTCAGGCAGAGGGGTGGGAGGACAGGAGGCTGGGCCTGCAGTCCTGGATGGTCAAAGTCCCACCTCAGGCAGAGGGGTGGGAGGACATGAGGCTGGGCCTGCAGCCCTGGGTGGTCACACTCCCACCTCAGGCAGAGGGGTGGGAGGACAGGAGGCCGGGCCTGCAGCCCTGGATGGTCCCACGCCCACCTCAGGCAGAGGGGTGGGATGACAGGAGGCTGGGCCTGCAGCCCTGGATGGTCCCAGTCCCACCTCAGGCAGAGGGGTGGGAGGACAGGAGGCCGGGCCTGCAGCCCTGGATGGTCCCACTCCCACCTCAGGCAGAGGGGTGGGAGGACATGAGGCCGGGCCTGCAGCCCTGGATGGTCCCACGCCCACCTCAGGCAGAGTGGTGGGAGGACAGGAGGCTGGGCCTGCAGCCCTGGATGGTCCCAGTCCCACCTCAGGCAGAGGGGTGGGAGGGCAGGAGGCCGGGCCTGCAGCCCTGGATGGTCCCAGTCCCACCTCAGGCAGAGGGGTGATCAAACCGTGATCTTTATCAATGATGAGAAGGCGGAAACAGTGGAAGTTTAAACTGTACAGATATTTCACAGCTGGATTCACACAATACAGACAGCAATGTATCGTAGATTGTGGAAGTGCCACAAATGTTGTCAAATGCAGGACGCGGGGTCCCTCAATGTTTCAATCTTGCTGAGAGACTGTCAGCCCTCAGGGACAACATTTCTGTTTAATAGGATTGAAGCACAAGTTCAAATAGTTTCATTTCAAAGTTTAAATTAACCAGTCATTTTTCTGTGCAGCTTTCGGAATCTGTCAGTGGAATTTAGTTCACACAGGCAAGTTTAACAAGTGTATGGGGAACTGATTAGAAGTTTTGATGGAGATATTCCTGCATTATGGAAATGTGTGAGATCTATTTCGGGTTGGGAAATGGATTGAGGATCAAAGGAAGCAGTTGTTTTTTAACTACATTAGACTGAGAGCCTTGAAGTTTCACAACTTCCATGTGCTGTGAGAAAGGATTGATTAACCAAGGCCTGTTATTCAAATACTTCAGACGAGTGAATAAGCTACAGGAACATTGAATACACAGACAGAGACAAGCAGACACCTATAATCGGAGCTTAAACTTCACGTTTGAATGTGAAGGGCTGAAATAAACAAGAGTCCACCCTGGGATTCGGTGCAATTTGAGTTCTGCTTTTCCAAAAAATAAAAATAACTATCTGCAATGAAAAATTCCTTCGACAGGACAGAGGGATTTTGACTCTGTATTTAACCCCAGACAGTATTTGTGTTGTGAGTGTTTGATGGGCAGTGGAGATGAAGCTTGACTCTGAAACACTGGAATTCAGCCTCAGGGCTGATTTAATCAAAATGCTTCAGAATAATAATTGATATTGTACATCTCGTGTGTGTCTCAGTGACAGCTCTGAAACTTGTACAGCACAATCTCATCCTGTTTCTGTGTCTCTCTCTCTCTCTCTCTCGCTGAAATTAGCTGGTCCATTTCCTAAATTACCACCTTTCAAAAGCGCTCCATTGCCTGTGAAACAGTTTGTGATACCCAAAGGTTATGAAAAGTGCTTCAGAATTATCTGTCCCCAAGCTGCTGTGAGGATGTTCAGGGTCAGTGTGTGACTTGGGTCACACACAGGCCAGATACACCTCTCCAAGTTAAAGGTGGAGAATGGATCTTGCTCCATTTGAAAGATGTATTGACCCAGTCTGTCTGAGTTTGAGTATCTGTGTTTCTGTACACGTGTGTGTGTGTTGGGGGGGGCGGGGGGGGGGGGGTTATGTGTGGCATTCTTTAGGCGGCACTGGAAGTTACACGGTAGCACAGTGGTTAGCACTGCGGCCTCACAGCTCCAGAGCCCCAGGTCGAATCCCAGCTTGGGTCACAGTCTGTGCGGAGTCTGCACGTTCTCCCATTGTCCGCGTGGGTTTCTCCCGGGTGCTCCGGTTTCCCCCCTGACGTCCCGAAGGACGTGCTGTTTGGTGAATTGGACATTATGTATTCTCCCTCAGTGTACCCGAACAGGCGCCAGAGTTTGGAGACTAGGGACTTTTCTTAGTAACTTCATTGCAGTCTGTGTGTGTGCCTGTGTGTGTGTGTGTGTGTGTGTGTGTGTCTGTGTGTGTGTGTGTGTCTGTGTGTGTGTGTGTGTATGTGTATCTGTGTGTCTCAGTTTGAATTTGTTTAGTACTGATTGAAGATAATGAGATAGAAAGTTTGATAGAAAGTTTGGCAGCATTGTCGGTGTAAACAATAATGACAGAGGCAGTGTGAACCCTGAAGAGAGCGCCATACCTAGGCCCACTCCCCTACCCCGTCGCTGTCACCCCACCTAACCTGAACATCTTTAGATACTGTGGGCAATTTTGATTTATCTTGGCCAACCCACCTAACCTGCACGTCTTTGGGCGGTGGGAGGAAACCGGAGCACCCGGAGGAAGCCCACGCAGACACGGGGAGGACGTCCAGACTCCGCACAGACAGTGACCTAAGCCGGGAATCGAACCTGGGATCCTGTAGCTGTGAGGCAGCAGTGCTAACCACTGTTCAGTCCCGGCTCTGGGTCACTGTCCGTGTGGAGTTTGCACATTCTCCCTGTGTCTGCGTGTGTTTCACCCCCACAACCCAAAGATGTGCAGGGCAGGTGGACTGGCAACGCTAAATTGCCCCTGAATTGGAAAAACTGAACAGGGCTCTGAATTTATTGTAAAAATCTTTTTATTGCCGTTTCCACAATTCTGTGCATTGCGGCTTGTTTACATTTCTCAGAGAGTGAAAAGGCTTTCTCTTACGTTTCTATAGTTACAAACTGTTGCCGTTCAGTTCGGCGTGTCTGCCCCCCCCCCCCAACCCCCCTTTCCCTAACCCTTCCCCTCTCTCCCCCGCAGACCCTCCGTGATTCCCTTCCGGGCCGACCTGGTGTGTGACCCCCTGCTCCTTGTTTACCCCCTTACCCCCCCTTTCTTTTCTCCCTCCATCGGTTTCAGCCGTGTTCTATCAGTGGATTTGGGAGGTCCCCCCTCTCCATCCCTCTAGGTGGGGAGGTCCCCCTCTCCATCTCTCTCGGTGGGGGGGGGGGGGGTTCACCCCTCTCCATCTCTCTCGATGGGGTGGGGGTTCCCCCCTCTCCATCACTCTCGGTGGGGGGTCCCCCCTCTCCATCTCTCGGTGGGGGGTCCCCCCTCTCCATCACTCTCGGTGGGGGGTCCCCCCTCTCCATCTCTCTTGGTGGGGGGGTTCCCCCCTCTCCATCCCACTCGGTGGGGGGGTCCCCCCTCTCCATCTCTCTCGGTGGGGGGTCCCCCCTCTCCATCACTCTCGGTGGGGGGGTGTTCCCCCTCTCCATCCCTCTCGGTGGGGGGGTTTCCCCCTCTCCCTCCCTTTCGGTGGGGGTGGGGGTTCCCCCTCTCCATCTCTCTCGGTGGGGGTGGGGGTTCCCCCCTCTCCATCCCTCTCGGTGGGGGGGGGGGTTTCCCCCTCTCCATCTCACTCGGTGGGGGGGCTTCCCCCTCTCCATCCCTCTCGGTGGGGGGGTCCACCCTCTTAATCTCTCTCGGTGGAGGGGGGGTCCCCCCGCTCCATCCCTCTCGGTGGGGGGTTGGTTCCCCCCTCTCCACAACTCTCGGTGGGGGGGGGGATTCCCCTCCTCCATCTCTCTCGGTGTGGGGGGGGTCCCCCTCTCCATCTCTCTCGGTGGCGGGGGGTTCCCCCCTCTCCATCTCTCTCGGTGGGGTGGGGGTTCCTCCCTCTCCATCCCTTTCGGTGGGGGGGTTCCCCCCTCTCCATCTCTCTCGGTGGGGGGTCCCCCCTCTCCATCTATCTCATAGAACATTATGGCGCATTACAGGCCCTTCGGCCCTCGATGTTGCGCCGACCTGTGAAACCACTCTAAAGCCCATCTACACTGTTCCCTTATCGCCCATATGTCTATCCAATGACCATTTGAATGCCCTTAGTGTTGGCGAGTCCACTACTGTTGCAGGCAGGGCATTCCACGCCCTTACTACTCTCTGAGTAAAGAACCTACCTCTGACATCTGTCTTATATCTATCTCCCCTCAATTTAAAGCTATGTCCCCTCGTGCTAGACATCACCATCCGAGGAAAAAGGTTCTCACTGTCCACCCTATCCAATCCTCTGATCATCTTGTGTGCCTCAATTAAGTCACCTCTTAACCTTCTTCTCTCTAACGAAAACAGCCTCAAGTCCCTCAGCCTTTCCTCATGAGATCTTCCCTCCATACCAGGCAACATTCTGGTCAATCTCCTCTGCACTCTTTCCAATGCTGCCACATCCTTCCTATAATGCGGCGACCAGAATTGCATGCAATACTCCAAATGCGGCCGCACCAGAGTTTTGTACAGCTGCAACATGACCTCATGGCTCCGAAACTCAGACACTCTATCAATAATAGCTAACACACCGTACGCCTTCTTAACAACCCTCTCAACCTGAGTGGCAACTTTCAGGGATCTATGTACATGGACACTGAGATTTCTCTGCTCATCCACACTGCCAAGAATCTTATCATTAGCCCAGTACTCTGTCTTCCTGTTATTCCTTCCTAAATGAATCACATCACACTTTTCTGCTTTAAACTCTATTTGCCCCCTCTCAGCCCAGCGCTGCAGCTTATCTATGTCCCTCTGTAACTTGTAACATCCTTCCGCACTGTCGACAACAGCACCGACTTTCGTGTCATCTGCAAATTTACTCACCCATCCTTCTACGCCCTCCTCCAGGTCATTTATAAAAATGACAAACAGCAGTGGCCCCAAAACAGATCCTTGTGGTACACCACTAGTAACTGGACTCCAGTCTGAACACTTCCCATCAACCACCACCCTTTGTCTTCTTCCAGGTAGCCAATTTCTGATCCAAACTGCTAAATCTCCCTGAATCCCATGCTTCCGTATTTTCTGCAGTAGCCTACCGTGGGGAACCTTGTCAAATGCTTTACTGAAATCCATATACACCACATCAACTGCTTTACCCTCATCTACCTGTTTCTCAACTTCTCAAAGAACCCTATATGGTTTGTGAGGCACAACCGACCCTTCACGAAACCGTTTTGACTATGTCTAATCAAATTATTCCTTTCCAGATGATTATACACCCTATCTCTTATAAACCTTTCCAAGATTTTGCCCACAGCAGAAGTTAGACTCACTGGTCTATATTTACCGGGGTTGTCTCTACTCTCCTTCTTGAACAAGGGGACAACATTTGCTATCCTCCAGTCTTCTGGCACTATTCCTGTTGACAAAGATGACTTAAAGATCAAAGCCAAAGGCTCTGTAATCTCCTCCCTAGCTTCCCAGAGAATCCTAGGATAAATCGTATCCGGCCCAGGGGACTTATCAATTTTCACCCTTTCCAGAATAGTTAACACCTCCTCCTTATGAACCTCAAGCCCTTCTAGTATAGTAGCCTGAATCACAGTATTCTCCTCGTCAACATTGACTTTTTGCTGTGTGAATAGTGATGAAAAATATTCATATAGCACCTCGCCTATCTCCTCGGACTCCAAGCACAACTTCCCACTACTGTCCTTGACTGGCCCTACTCTTACCCTAGTCATTCTTTTATTCCTGACATATCTACAGAAAGCTTTAGGGTTATCCTTGATCCGACCTTCCAAAGACTTCTCATGTCCCCTCCTGGCTCTTCTTAGCTCTCTCTTTAGGTCCTTCCTAGCTAACTTGTAACTCTCGTGCGCCCTTACTGAACCTTCATGTCTCATCTTTACATACGTCTCCTTCCTTCTTCCTCTAGACAAGTGTTTCAACTGCCTTAGTAAATCACGGTTCCCTTGCTCGACCACTTCCTCCCTGCCTGACAGGTACATACTTATCAAGGACACACAGTAGCTGTTCCTTGCACAAGCTCCACATTTCCATTGTGCCCATCCCCTGCAGTTTTCCTCTCCGTCTCGGTGGGGGTGGGGGAAGGGTCCCCCCTCTCCATCTCTCTCGGTGGGTAGGGGGTTCCCGCCTCTCCATCTCCCTCGGTGGGGGGGTCCCCCTCTCCATCTCTCTCGGTGGGGGAGTCCCCCCTCTCCATCTCTCTCGGTGGGGGGTCCCCCCTCTACATCTCTCTCGTTGGGGTGGGTCCACCCTCTCCATCTCTCTCGGTGGGGGAGTCCCCCCTCTCCATCTCTCTCGGTGGGGTCAGGGTTCCCCCTTCTCCATCTCTCTCGGTAGAGGGGGGGCCCCCCTCCATCTCTCTCGCCAGGGGGGGTCCACCCTCTCCATCTCTCTCGGTGGAGGGGGAGTTCCTCCCTCTCCATCTCTCTCGGTGGGTGGGGGGTTCCCGCCTCTATCTCTCTCGGTGGGGGGGGTCCCCCCTCTCCATCTCTCTCGCTGGGGGAGTCCCCCCTCTCCATCTCTCTCGGCGGGGGGAGGGGGGGTCCACCCTCTCCATCTCTCTCGGTGGAGGGGGAGTTCTCCCCTCTCCATCTCTCTCGGTGGGGCCAGGGTTCACCCCTCTCCATCTCTCTCGGCAGGGGGGGGGTCCACCCTCTCCATCTCTCTCGGTGGAGGGGGAGTTTCCCCCTCTCCATCTCTCTCGCTGGGGGAGTCCCCCCTCTCCATCTCTCTCGGTGGGGGGTCCACCCTCTCCATCTCTCTCAGTGGAGGGGGGGTTCCCCCTCTCCATCTCTCCCGGTGGGGGGGGGGGTGTGGTTCCACCCTCTCCATCTCTCTCTCGGTGGGGGGGGTTCCCCTTTCTCCATCACGCTTTGTGGGGGGTCTCCTTCTCCATCTCTCTCGGTGGGTGGAGGGGGGTTCCACCCACTCCATCTCTCTCTGTGGGGGGGGTCCCCCTTCTCCATCTCTCTCGGTGTGGGGGGGTTCCCCTTCTCCATCTATCTCGGCGGGGGGGGGGGGGAGGGTGTTCTCCCCTCTCCATTTCTCTCGGTCTCTGCGTCTCTCCGTCTCTCTCTGGGACTCTGCCAAAACAAAATCCACAATCAGCAGTCGGCCATTTTATGTCAGTTCACCGGAGTCATTTTCTGTCAGTTCACGGTGGCCATTTTACATCAGTTCGCGATAGCCATTAGTATGTCAGTTCATAATGGACATTGTATGTCAGTTCAAGGTGGCCATTTTATGTCGGTTCACGGGAGCCATTTTATGTCAGTTAACAATGGACAGTTCATGTCAGTTCACGGGGGCCTTTTTAGGTCAGGTCGCAATGGCCATTTTATATCAGTTCACGGTGGCCATTGTATATCAGTTCACAATGGCCATTTTATGTCAGTTCACAATGGCCATTTTATGACAGTTCACAATGGCCATTTTATGTCAGTTCACAATGGCCATTTTATGTCAGTTCACAATAGCCATTTTATGTCAATTTGCAATGGCCATTTTATGTCAGTTCACGGTGGCCATTGTATGTCAGTTCAGAATGGCCATTTTATGTCAATTTGCAATGGACAGTTTATGTCGGTTCACGGGGGCCATTTTAATCTCAATTCACGGTGGCCATTTTATGTCAGCTCGCGGTGGCCATTTTATGTCAGTTCACAGTGGCCATTTTATGTCAGTTCACAGGGGCCATTTTATGTCAGTTCACAGGGGCCATTTTATGTCAGGTCGCAATGGCCATTTTATGTCAGTTCATAATGGACAGTTTATGTCAGTTCACGGGGGCCATTTTATGTCAGGTCGCAATAACCATTGTATGTCAGTTCAGAATGGACAGTTCATGTCAGTTCACAATGGCCATTTTATGTCAGTTCAGAATGGCCATTTTATGTCAATTTGCAATGGACAGTTTATGTCGGTTCACGGGGGCCATTTTAATCTCAATTCACGGTGGCCATTTTATGTCAGCTCGCGGTGGCCATTTTATGTCAGTTCACAGTGGCCATTTTATGTCAGTTCACAGGGGCCATTTTATGTCAGTTCACAGGGGCCATTTTATGTCAGGTCGCAATGGCCATTTTATGTCAGTTCATAATGGACAGTTTATGTCAGTTCACGGGGGCCATTTTATGTCAGGTCGCAATAACCATTGTATGTCAGTTCAGAATGGACAGTTCATGTCAGTTCACAATGGCCATTTTATGTCAGTTCACGGGGGCCATTTTATGTCAGGTCGCAATGGCCATTTTATGTCAGTTCACAATGGCCATTTTATGTCAGTTCACAATGGACAGTTAATGTCAGTTCACGGGGGCCATTTTATGTCAGTTCACAATGGACAGTTTATGTCAGTTCATGGGGGCCATTTTATGTCAGGTCGCAATAACCATTTTATGTCAGTTCAGAATGGACAGTTTATGTCAGTTCATGGGGGCCTTTTTATGTCAGGTCGCAAAGGCCATTGTATGTCAGTTCACAATGGCCATTTTATGTCAGTTGACGGGGTCCATTGTATGTCAGTTCACATTGGCCATTGTATGTCAGTTCACAATGGCCATTTTATGTCAGTTTGCAATGGCCATATTTTCTCAGTTGACGGTGGCCATTTTGTGTCAGCTCGCGGTGGCCATTTTATGTCAGTTCACAGTGGCCATTTTATGTCAGTTCACAGGGGCCATTTTATGTCAGTTCACAGGGGCCATGTTATGTCAGGTCGCAATGGCCATTTTATGTCAGTTCATAATGGACAGTTTATGTCAGTTCACGGGGGCCATTTTATGTCAGGTCGCAATAACCATTGTATGTCAGTTCAGAATGGACAGTTTATGTCAGTTCACAATGGCCATTTTATGTCAGTTCACGGGGGCCATTTTATGTCAGGTCGCAATGGCCATTTTATGTCAGTTCACAATGGCCATTTTATGTCAGTTCACGGGGGCCTTTTTATGTCAGGTCGCAATGGCCATTTTATGTCAGTTCACGGGGGCCATTTTATGTCAGTTCACATTGGCCATTTTATGTCAGTTCACGGGGGCCATTGTATGTCAGTTCACAATGGCCATTTTATATCAGTTCACGGTGGACATTGTATATCAGTTCACAATGGCCATTTTATGTCAGTTCACAATGGCCATTTTATGTCAGTTCACAAGATTCATTTTATGTCAATTTGCAATGGCCATTTTATGTCAGTTCACGGTGGCCATTGTATGTAAGTTCAGAATGGCCATTTTATGTCAATTTGCAATGGACAGTTTATGTCGGTTCACGGGGGCCATTTTATCTCAATTCACGGTGGCAATTTTATGTCAGCTCGCGGTGGCCATTTTATGTCAGTTCACAGTGGCCATTTTATGTCAGTTCACAGGGGCCATTTGATGTCAGGTCGCAATGGCCATTTTATGTCAGTTCATAATGGACTGTTTATGTCAGTTCACGGGGGCCATTTTATGTCAGGTCGCAATAACCATTGTATGTCAGTTCAGAATGGACAGTTTATGTCAGTTCACAATGGCCATTTTATGTCAGTTCACGGGGGCCATTTTATGTCAGGTCGCAATGGCCATTTTATGTCAGTTCACAATGGCCATTTTATGTCAGTTCACAATGGACAGTTAATGTCAGTTCACGGGGGCCATTTTATGTCAGTTCACAATGGACAGTTTATGTCAGTTCATGGGGGCCATTTTATGTCAGGTCGCAATAACCATTTTATGTCAGTTCAGAATGGACAGTTTATGTCAGTTCATGGGGGCCTTTTTATGTCAGGTCGCAAAGGCCATTGTATGTCAGTTCACAATGGCCATTTTATGTCAGTTGACGGGGTCCATTGTATGTCAGTTCACATTGGCCATTGTATGTCAGTTCACAATGGCCATTTTATGTCAGTTTGCAATGGCCATATTTTCTCAGTTGACGGTGGCCATTTTGTGTCAGCTCGCGGTGGCCATTTTATGTCAGTTCACAGTGGCCATTTTATGTCAGTTCACAGGGGCCATTTTATGTCAGTTCACAGGGGCCATTTTATGTCAGGTCGCAATGGCCATTTTATGTCAGTTCATAATGGACAGTTTATGTCAGTTCACGGGGGCCATTTTATGTCAGGTCGCAATAACCATTGTATGTCAGTTCAGAATGGACAGTTTATGTCAGTTCACAATGGCCATTTTATGTCAGTTCACGGGGGCCATTTTATGTCAGGTCGCAATGGCCATTTTATGTCAGTTCACAATGGCCATTTTATGTCAGTTCACGGGGGCCTTTTTATGTCAGGTCGCAATGGCCATTTTATGTCAGTTCACGGGGGCCATTTTATGTCAGTTCACATTGGCCATTTTATGTCAGTTCACGGGGGCCATTGTATGTCAGTTCACAATGGCCATTTTATATCAGTTCACGGTGGACATTGTATATCAGTTCACAATGGCCATTTTATGTCAGTTCACAATGGCCATTTTATGTCAGTTCACAAGATTCATTTTATGTCAATTTGCAATGGCCATTTTATGTCAGTTCACGGTGGCCATTGTATGTAAGTTCAGAATGGCCATTTTATGTCAATTTGCAATGGACAGTTTATGTCGGTTCACGGGGGCCATTTTATCTCAATTCACGGTGGCAATTTTATGTCAGCTCGCGGTGGCCATTTTATGTCAGTTCACAGTGGCCATTTTATGTCAGTTCACAGGGGCCATTTGATGTCAGGTCGCAATGGCCATTTTATGTCAGTTCATAATGGACAGTTTATGTCAGTTCACGGGGGCCATTTTATGTCAGGTCGCAATAACCATTGTATGTCAGTTCAGAATGGACAGTTTATGTCAGTTCACAATGGCCATTTTATGTCAGTTCACGGGGGCCATTTTATGTCAGGTCGCAATGGCCATTTTATGTCAGTTCACAATGGCCATTTTATGTCAGTTCACAATGGACAGTTAATGTCAGTTCACGGGGGCCATTTTATGTCAGTTCACAATGGACAGTTTATGTCAGTTCATGGGGGCCATTTTATGTCAGGTCGCAATAACCATTTTATGTCAGTTCAGAATGGACAGTTTATGTCAGTTCATGGGGGCCTTTTTATGTCAGGTCGCAAAGGCCATTGTATGTCAGTTCACAATGGCCATTTTATGTCAGTTGACGGGGTCCATTGTATGTCAGTTCACATTGGCCATTGTATGTCAGTTCACAATGGCCATTTTATGTCAGTTTGCAATGGCCATATTTTCTCAGTTGACGGTGGCCATTTTGTGTCAGTTCACGGTGGCCATTGTATGTCAGTTCACAATGGCCATTTTATGTCAGTTTGCAATGGCCATTTTATCTCAGTTGCGGTGGCCAGTTCATGTTTGGTTCACGGGTGCCGTGTTATGTCAGTTCACAGTGGCCATTTTATGTCAGTTCACGGGGTCCATTTTATGTCAGTTCACAATGGCCATTTTATGTCAGTTCACAATGGCCATTTTATGTCAGTTCACAATGGACAGTTTATGTCAGTTCACGGGGGCCCTTTTATGTCAGTTCACAATGGCCATTGTATGTCAGTTCACAATGGCCATTTTATGTCAGTTTGTAATGGCCATTTTTTCTCAGTTGACGGTGGCTATTTTGTGTCAGTTCACGGTGGCCATTGTATGTCAGTTCACAATGGCCATTTTATGTCAGTTTGCAATGGCCATTTTATCTCAGTTGCGGTGGCCAGTTCATGTTGGTTCACGGGGGCCATGTTATGTAAATTCACGGTGGCCATTTTATGTCCGTTCACGGGGGCCATTTTACGTCAGTTCATGGTGGCTATTGTATGTCAGTACACAATTGTCATTTTATGTCAGTTCACGGTGGTCATTTTATCTCAGTTCACAGTGGCCATTTTATGTCAGCTCGCAATGGCCATTTTATTCAGTCGATGGGGGGCATTTCATGTCAGTACATGGTGGCCATTTTATGTCAGTTCACGGTGGTCATTTTATGTCGGTTGACGGGGGCCATTTTATGTCAGCTCGCAATGGCCATTTTATGTCAGTTCACGGTGGCCATTGTATGAGAGTTCATGGCGTCCATTGTAAGTCAGTTCACAATGCACAGTTTATGTCAGTTCACGGGGGCCCTTTTATGTCAGGTCGCAATGGCCATTTTATGTCAGTTCACGGTGGTCATTTTATCTCAGTTCACAGTGGCCATTTTATGTCAGTTCACGGGGGCCATTTTATTCAGTCGATGGGGGGCATTTCATGTCAGTACATGGTGGCCATTTTATGTCAGTTCACGGTGGTCATTTTATGTCGGTTGACGGGGGCCATTTTATGTCAGCTCGCAATGGCCATTTTATGTCAGTTCACGGTGGCCATTGTATGAGAGTTCATGGCGTCCATTGTATGTCAGTTCACAATGCACAGTTTATGTCAGTTCACGGGGGCCCTTTTATGTCAGGTCGCAATGGCCATTTTATGTCAGTCCACGGGGGCCATTGTATGTCAGTTCACAATGGCCATTGTATGTCAGTTCTCAATGGCCATTTTATGTCAGTTCACAGTGGCCATTTTATGTCAATTCACGGTAGCCATTGTATATCAGTTCACAGTGGCCATTTTATGTCAATTCACGGTAGCCATTGTATATCAGTTCACAATGGCCATTTTATGTCAGTTCATGGTGGGCATTGTATGTCAGTTCACAATGGCCATTGTATGTCAGTTCACAATGGCCATTTTATGTCAGTTCACAATGGCCATTTTATGTCAGTTCATGGTGGCCATTGTATGTCAGTTCACAATGGCCATTGTATGTCAGTTCACAATGGCCATTTTATGTCAGTTCACAATGGCCATTTTATGTCAGTTCATGGTGGCCATTGTATGTCAGTTCACAATGGCCATTGTATGTCAGTTCACAATGGCCATTTTATGTCAGTTCACGGAGTCCATTTTATGTGAGTTCACAATGGCCATTTTATGTAAGTTCACGGTGGCCATTGTATGTCAGTTCACAATAGTCATTTTATGTCTGTTCACAATGGCCATTTTATGTCTGTTCACAATGGCCATTTTATGTCAGTTCATGGTGGCCATTGTATGTCAGTTCATGGTGGCCATTGTATGTCAGTTCATCATGGCCATTGTATGTCAGTTCACAATGGCCATTTTACGTCAGGTTGCAAAGGCCATTTTATTTCAGTTGACGGTGGCCATTTTATGTCAGTTCACGGGGGCCCTTTTATGTCAGGTCGCAATGGCCATTTTATGTCAGTCCACGGGGGCCATTGTATGTCAGTTCACAATGGCCATTTCATGTCAGTTCACAATGGCCATTTTATGTCAGTTCATGGTGGCCATTGTATGTCAGTTCACAATGGCCATTGTATGTCAGTTCACAATGGCCATTTTATGTCAGTTCACAATGGCCATTTTATGTCAGTTCATGGTGGCCATTGTATGTCAGTTCACAATGGCCATTGTATGTCAGTTCACAATGGCCATTTTATGTCAGTTCACGGAGTCCATTTTATGTCAGTTCACAATGGCCATTTTATGTAAGTTCACGGAGGCCATTGTATGTCAGTTCACAATAGTCATTTTATGTCTGTTCACAATGGCCATTTTATGTCTGTTCACAATGGCCATTTTATGTCAGTTCATGGTGGCCATTGTATGTCAGTTCATGGTGGCCATTGTATGTCAGTTCACCATGGCCATTGTATGTCAGTTCACAATGGCCATTTTACGTCAGGTTGCAATGGCCATTTTATTTCAGTTGACGGTGGCCATTTTATGTCAGTTCACGGTGGCCATTGTATGTCAGATCACAATGGCCATTTTATGTCAGTTTGCAATGTCCATTTAATCTCAGTTGCGGTGGCCAGTTCATGTTGGTTCACGGGGGCCATTTTATGTCAGTTCACGGTGGCCATTTTATGTCAGTTCACGGGGGCCCATTTATTCAGTCGAAGGGGCCATTTAATGTCAGTACACGGTGGCCATTTTATGTCAATTCACGGTGGTCATTTTATGTCGTTTGAAGGTGGCCATTTTATGTCAGTTCACGGCAGCCATTTTATGTCAGTTCACGGTGGCCATTGTATGTCAGTTCACGGCGGCCATTTTATGTCAGGTCACGGTGTCTATTTTATGTCAGCTCACGGCAGCCATTTTATGTTCATTCACAGTGGCCATTTTATGTCAGTTCACGGCAGCCATTTTATGTCAGTTCACGGTGGTCATTTCATGTCAGTTCACAGCAGCCATTTTATGTCAGTTCACAGCAGCCATTTTATGTCAGTTCACAGTGGCCATTTTATGTCAGTTCACGGCAGCCTTTTTATGTCAGTACACGGCAACCATTTCTGGCAATTTTCAGCCATCCCACAGCCAGCACTGCCAGTGCTCCCCCACACAGCCAGCACTGTCAGTGCTCCCCACACAGCCAGCACTGTCAGTGCTCCCCCACACAGCCAGCACTGCCCGTGCTCCCCCCACACAGCCAGCACTGCCAGTGCTCCCCCACACAGCCAGCACTGCCCGTGCTCCACCCACACAGCCAGCACTGTCAGTGCTCCCCCCACACAGCCAACACTGTCAGTGCTCCCCACACAGCCAGCACTGACAGTGCTCCCCCACACAGCCAGCACTGTCAGTGCTCCCACCACACAGCCAGCACTGTCAGTGCTGACACCACACAGCCAGCACTGTCAGTGCTCCCCCCCACAGCCAGCACTGTCAGTGCTCCCACCACACAGCCAGCACTGCCAGTGCTCCCCCACACAGCCAGCACTGCCCGTGCTCCACCACACAGCCAGCACTGCCAGTGCTCCCCCCACACAGCCAGCACTGCCCGTGCTCCACCCACACAGCCAGCACTGTCAGTGCTCCCCCCACACAGCCAACACTGTCAGTGCTCCCCACACAGCCAGCACTGACAGTGCTCCCCCACACAGCCAGCACTGTCAGTGCTCCCACCACACAGCCAGCACTGTCAGTGCTGACACCACACAGCCAGCACTGTCAGTGCTCCCCCCCACAGCCAGCACTGTCAGTGCTCCCACCACACAGCCAGCACTGTCAGTGCTCCCCCCCACAGCCAGCACTGTCAGTGCTCCCACCACACAGCCAGCACTGTCAGTGCTCCCACCACACAGCCAGCACTGTCAGTGCTCCCACCACACAGCCAGCACTGTCAGTTCTCCCACCACACAGCCAGCACTGTCTGTGCTCCCACCCCACAGCCAGCACTGTCAGTGCTCCCCCACACAGCCAGCACTGTCAGTGCTCCACCACACAGCCAGCACTGTCAGTTCTCCCCCCACACACACAGCACTGTCAGTGCTCCACCACACAGCCAGCACTGTCAGTGCTCCCCCCACACAGACAGCACTGTCAGTGCTCCCACCACACAGCCAGCACTGTCAGTGCCCCCCCACACAGCCAGCACTGTCAGTGCTCCCCATACAGCCATCACTGTCAGTGCTCCCACCGCACAGCCAGCACTGTCAGTGCTCCCCAACACAGCCAGCACTGTCAGTGCTCCCCCACACAGCCAGCACTGGCAGTGGTCCCCCCCACACAGCCAGCTCTGTCAGTGCTCCCCCACACAGCCAGCACTTTCAGTGCTCCCACCACACAGCCAGCACTGTCAGTGCTCCCCCACACAGCCAGCACTGTCAGTGCTCCCACCACACAGCCAGCACTGTCAGAGCTCCCCCGACACAGCCAGCACTGTCAGTGCTCCCACCACACAGCCAGCACTGGCAGTGGTCCCCCCCACACAGACAGCCCTGTCAGAGCTCCCCCGACACAGCCAGCACTGTCGGTGCTCCGCCCACGAAGCCAGCACTGTCAGTGCTCCACCACACAGCCAGCACTGTCAGTTCTCTCACCCCACAGCCAGCACTGTCAGTGCTCCCCCACAAAGCCAGCAATGTCAGTGCTCCCCATAGAGCCAACACTGTCAGTACTCCCCCACAGGGCCAGCACTGTCAGTGCTCCCACAACACAGTCAGCACTGTCAGTGCTCCCCCCCACAGCCAGCACTGTCAGTGCTCCCACCACACAGCCAGCACTGTCAGTGCTCCCCCCCACAGCCAGCACTGTCAGTGCTCCCACCACACAGCCAGCACTGTCAGTGCTCCCACCACACAGCCAGCACTGTCAGTGCTCCCACCACACAGCCAGCACTGTCAGTGCTCCCACCACACAGCCAGCACTGTCTGTGCTCCCACCCCACAGCCAGCACTGTCAGTGCTCCCCCACACAGCCAGCACTGTCAGTGCTCCACCACACAGCCAGCACTGTCAGTTCTCCCCCCACACACACAGCACTGTCAGTGCTCCACCACACAGCCAGCACTGTCAGTGCTCCCCCCACACAGACAGCACTGTCAGTGCTCCCACCACACAGCCAGCACTGTCAGTGCCCCCCCACACAGCCAGCACTGTCAGTGCTCCCCCATACAGCCATCACTGTCAGTGCTCCCACCGCACAGCCAGCACTGTCAGTGCTCCCCAATACAGCCAGCACTGTCAGTGCTCCCCCACACAGCCAGCACTGGCAGTGGTCCCCCCCACACAGCCAGCTCTGTCAGTGCTCCCCCACACAGCCAGCACTTTCAGTGCTCCCACCACACAGCCAGCACTGTCAGTGCTCCCCCACACAGCCAGCACTGTCAGTGCTCCCACCACACAGCCAGCACTGTCAGAGCTCCCCCGACACAGCCAGCACTGTCAGTGCTCCCACCACACAGCCAGCACTGGCAGTGGTCCCCCCCACACAGCCAGCCCTGTCAGAGCTCCCCCGACACAGCCAGCACTGTCGGTGCTCCGCCCACGAAGCCAGCACTGTCAGTGCTCCACCACACAGCCAGCACTGTCAGTTCTCTCACCCCACAGCCAGCACTGTCAGTGCTCCCCCACAAAGCCAGCACTGTCAGTGCTCCCCATAGAGCCAACACTGTCAGTACTCCCCCACAGAGCCAGCACTGTCAGTGCTCCCACAACACAGACAGAACTGCCAGTGGTCCCCCACACAGCCAGCACTGTCAGTGCTTCCCCCACACAGCCAGCACTGTCAGTGCTCCCACCGCACAGCCAGCACTGTCAGTGCTCCCCCACACAGACAGCACTGTACGTGCTCCCCCACACAGACAGCACTGTCATTGCTCCCCCCACACAGCCAGCACTGTCAGTGCTCCCACCATACAGCCCACACTGTCAGTGCTCCCCACAGAGCCAGCACTGTCTGTGCTCCTCCCACTCAGCCAGCACTGTCAGTGCTCCCCCACACAGCCAGCACTGTCAGTGCTCCCCCACACAGCCAGCACTGTCAGTGCTCCCCCCACACAGCCAGCACTGTCAGTGCTCCCACAACACAGCCAGCACGGTCACTGCTCCCCCACACAGCCAGCACTGTCAGTGCTCCCACCACACAGCCAGCACAGCCAGTGCTCACACCACACAGCCAGCACAGTCAGTGCTCCCCCCACACAGCCAGCACTGTCAGTGCTCCCCCACACAGACAGCACTGTCAGTGCTCCCCACACAGACAGCACTGTCAGTGCTCCCACCACCCAGCCAGCATTGTCAGTGCTCCCACCACACAGCCAGCACTGTCAGTGCTCCCACCACACAGCCAGCACTGCCAGTGCTCACACCACACAGCCAGCACTGTCAGTGCTCCCCCCACACAGCCAGCACTGTCAGTGCTCCCACCACACAGCCAGCATTGTCAGTGCTCCCCACACAGCCAGCACTGCCAGTGCTCCCCCCACACAGCCAGCACTGTCAGTGCTCCCCACCCAGCCAGCACTGTCAGTGCGCCCCCCACACAACCAGCACTGTCAATGCTTCCACAACACAGCCAGCACAGTCAGTGCTCCCCCCCACACAGCCAGCATTGTCAGTGCTCCCCACACAGCCAGCACTGTCAGTGCTCCCCCCACACAGCCAGCACTGTCAAGGCTCCCACCACACAGCCAGCACTGTCAGTCCTCCCCCATACAGCCAGCACTGTCAGTTCTCCCCCACAAAGCCAGCACTGTCAGTGCTTCCCCCCACACAGGCAGCACTGTCAGTTCTCTCACCCCACAGCCAGCACTGTCAGTGCTCCCTCACAAAGCCAGCACTGTCAGTGCTTCCCCCCACAAAGCCAGCACTGTCAGTGCTTCCCCCCACACAGGCAGCACTGTCAGTGCTCCCCCCACACTGCCAGCACTGTCTGTGCTCCCACCACACAGCCAGCACTGTCAGTGCTCCCCCACAGAGCCAACACTGTCAGGGCTCCCACACACACAGCCAGCACTGTCAGTGCTCCCACCGCACAGCCAGCACTGTCAGTGCTCCCCCCACACAGACAGCACTGTAAGTGCTCCCCCACACAGCCAGCACTGTCAGTGCTCCCACACCACAGCCAGCACTGTCAGTGCTCCCCCCACACAGCCAGCACTGTCAGTGCTCCCTCCCCACACAGCCACCACTGTCAGTGCTCCCCCCACACAGCCAGCACTGCCAGTGCTCCCACCACACAGCACGCACTGTCAGTGCTCCCCCACAGAGCCAACACTGTCAGTGCTCCCACCACACAGCCAGCACTGTCAGTGCTCCCCCCCACACAGCCAGCACTGTCAGTGCTCCCACCACACAGCCAGCACGGTCAGTGCTCCCACCGCACAGCCAGCACTGTCAGTGCTCCCCCCACACAGACAGCACTGTAAGTGCTCCCCACACAGGCAGCACTGTCATTGCTCCCCCCACACAGCCAGCACTGTCAGTGCTCCCACCATACAGCCCACACTGTCAGTGCTCCCCACAGAGCCAGCACTGTCTGTGCTCCTCCCACACAGCCAGCACTGTCAGTGCTCCCCCACACAGCCAGCACTGTCAGTGCTCCCCCACAAAGCCAGCACTGTCAGTGCTCCCCCACACAGCCAGCACTGTCAGTGCTCCCACACCACAGCCAGCACGGTCACTGCTCCCCCACACAGCCAGCACTGTCAGTGCTCCCTCCCCACACAGCCAGCACTGTCAGTGCTCTCCCACACAGCCAGCACTGTCAGTGCTCCCCCCACACAGCCAGCACTGTCAGTGCTCCCACACCACAGCCAGCACGGTCACTGCTCCCCCACACAGCCAGCACTGTCAGTGCTCCCTCCCCACACAGCCACCACTGTCAGTGCTCCCCCCACACAGCCAGCACTGCCAGTGCTCCCACCACACAGCCAGCTCTGTCAGTGCTCCCACCACACAGCACGCACTGTCAGTGCTCCCCCACAGAGCCAACACTGTCAGTGCTCCCACCACACAGCCAGCACTGTCAGTGCTCCCCCCACGCAGACAGCACTGTCAGTGCTTCCCCAATACAGCCAGCACTGTCAGGGCTCCCCCCACACAGCCATCACTGTCAGTGCTCCCCCACACAGCCAGCACTGTCAGTGCTCCCCAAACACAGCCAGCACTGTCAGTGCTCCCACACCTACAACCAGCACTGTCAGTGCTCCCACCACACAGCCAGCACTGTCAGTGCTCCCCCCACACAGACAGCACTGTCAGTGATACCCCCACTCAGCCAGCACTGTCAGTGCTCCCCACAGTGCCAGCACTGTCAGTGCTCCCAACACACAGACAGCACTGTCAGTGCTCCCCCACACAGCCATCACTGTCAGTGCTTCCCCCCACACAGCCAGCACTGTCAGTTCTCTCACCACACAGCCAGCACTGTCAGTTCTCCCACCACACAGACAGCACTGTCAGTGCTCCCACCACACAGCCATCACTGTCAGTGCTCCCACCGCACAGCCAGCACTGTCAGAGCTCCCCCCCACACAGCCAGCATTGTCAGTGCTCCCCACACAGCCAGCACTGTCAGTGCTCCCACCACACAGCCAGCACTGTCAGTGATCCCCCCACACAGACAGCACGTTCAGTGCTCTCACCATACAGCCAGCACTGTCAGTGCTCCACCCTCACAGCCAGCACTGTCAGTGCTCCCCCCACACAGCCAGCACTGTCAGTGCTCCCCACACAGCCAGCACTGTCAGTGCTCCCCCACACAGCCAGCACTGTCAATGCTCTCCCACACTACCAGCACTGTCAGTGCTCCCTCCCCACACAGCCAGCACTGTCAGTGCTCCCCCCAGACAGCCAGCACTGCCAGTGCTCCCACCACACAGCCAGCACTGTCAGTGCTCCCACCACACAGCCAGCACTGTCAGTGCTCCCCCACAGAGCCAATGTCAGTGCTCCCACCACACAGCCAGCACTGTCAGTGCTTCCCCAGACACAGCCAGCACTGTCAGTGCTCCCCCCACACAGCCATCACTGTCAGTGCTCCCCCACACAGCCAGCACTGTCAGTGCTCCCCAAACACAGCCAGCACTGTCAGTGCTCCCCCATACAGCCAGCACTGGCAGTGCTCCCCCACACAGCCAGCACAGTCAGTGCTCCCCCTCACAGCCAGCACTGTCAGTGCTCCCCCCAGACAGCCAGCACTGTCAGTGCTCCCCACACACATCCAGCACTGTCAGTGCTCCCACCACACAGCCAGCACTGTCAGTGCTCCCACAACACAGCCGGCATTGTCAGTGCTTCACACACAGACAGCAATGTCAGTGCTCCCCTCACACAGCCAGCACTGTCAGTGCTCCCACCACACAGCCAGTACTGTCAGTGCTCCCCCCAGACAGCCAGCACTGTCAGTGCTCCCCACACACATCCAGCACTGTCAGTGCTCCCACCACACAGCCAGCACTGTCAGTGCTCCCACAACACAGCCAGCATTGTCAGTGCTTCACACACAGACAGCAATGTCAGTGCTCCCCTCACACAGCCAGCACTGTCAGTGCTCCCACCACACAGCCAGCACTGTCAGTGCTCCCCCCCACGCAGACAGCACTGTCAGTGCTCCCCCACACAGCCAGCGCTGACAGTGCTCCCCCACTCAGCCAGCACTGCCAGCGCTGCCCCTACACAGCCAGCACTGTCAGTGTCCTCCCCCCACACAGACAGCACTGTCAGTGCTCCACCACACAGCCAGCACTGTCAGTTCTCCCACCACACAGACAGCACTGTCAGTGCTCCCCCCACACAGCCAGCACTGTCAGTGCTCCCCCACACAGCCAGCACTGTCAGTGCTCCCCAAACACAGCCAGCACTGTCAGTGCTCCCCCATACAGCCAGCACTGGCAGTGCTCCCCCACACAGCCAGCACAGTCAGTGCTCCCCCTCACAGCCAGCACTGTCAGTGCTCCCCCCAGACAGCCAGCACTGTCAGTGCTCCCCACACACATCCAGCACTGTCAGTGCTCCCACCACACAGCCAGCACTGTCAGTGCTCCCACAACACAGCCGGCATTGTCAGTGCTTCACACACAGACAGCAATGTCAGTGCTCCCCTCACACAGCCAGCACTGTCAGTGCTCCCACCACACAGCCAGTACTGTCAGTGCTCCCCCCAGACAGCCAGCACTGTCAGTGCTCCCCACACACATCCAGCACTGTCAGTGCTCCCACCACACAGCCAGCACTGTCAGTGCTCCCACAACACAGCCAGCATTGTCAGTGCTTCACACACAGACAGCAATGTCAGTGCTCCCCTCACACAGCCAGCACTGTCAGTGCTCCCACCACACAGCCAGCACTGTCAGTGCTCCCCCCCACGCAGACAGCACTGTCAGTGCTCCCCCACACAGCCAGCACTGACAGTGCTCCCCCACTCAGCCAGCACTGCCAGCGCTGCTCCTACACAGCCAGCACTGTCAGTGTCCTCCCCCCACACAGACAGCACTGTCAGTGCTCCACCACACAGCCAGCACTGTCAGTTCTCCCACCACACAGACAGCACTGTCAGTGCTCCCACCACACAGCCATCACTGTCAGTGCTCCCACCGCACAGCAGCACTGTCAGTGCTCCCAACACAGCCAGCAATTTCAGTGCTCCCCACACAGCCAGCACTGGCAGTGCTCCCCCACACAGACAGCACAGTCAGTGCTCCCCCCACACAGCCAGCACTGTCAGTGCTCCCCCCAGACAGCCAGCACTGTCAGTGCTCCCCACACACATCCAGCACTGTCAGTGCTCCCACCACACAGCCAGCACATTCAGTGCTCCCACAACACAGCCAGCATTGTCAGTGCTTCACACACAGACAGCAATGTCAGTGCTCCCCCCACACAGCTAGCACTGTAAGTGCTCCCACCACACAGCCAGCACTGTCAGTGCTCCCGCCACACAGACAGCAATGTCAGTGCTCCCCTCACACAGCCAGCACTGTCAGTGCTCCCACCACACAGCCAGTACTGTCAGTGCTCCCCACACACATCCAGCACTGTCAGTGCTCCCCCCACACAGCCAGCACTGTCAGTGCTCCCACCACACAGCCAGCATTGCCAGTGCTCCCACACAGCCAGCACTGTCAGTGCTACCACCACAAAGCCAGCACTGTCAGCGCTCCCCCCACACAGCCAGCACTGTCAGTGCTCCCCCCCGCACAGCCAGCACTGTCAGTGCTCCCCACACAGCCAGCACTGTCAGTGCTCCCCCACACAGCCAGCACTGTCAATGCTCCCCCACACAGCCAGCACTGTCAGTGCTCCCTCCCCACGCAGCCACCACTGTCAGTGCTCCCCCCACACAGCCAGCACTGCCAGTGCTCCAACCACACAGCCAGCACTGTCAGTGCTCCCACCACACAGCACGCACTGTCAGTGCTCCCCCACAGAGCCAACACTGTCAGTGCTCCCACCACACAGCCAGCACTGTCAGTTCTCACCCCACACAGCCAGCACTGTCAGGGCTCCCCCACACAGCCATCACTGTCAGTGCTCCCCCACACAGCCAGCACTGTCAGTGCTCCCCAAACACAGCCAGCACTGTCAGTGCTCCCAACACAGCCAGCACTGTCAGTGCTCCCCCACACAGCCAGCACTGGCAGTGCTCCCCCACACAGCCAGCACAGTCAGTGCTCCCCCACACAGCCAGCACTGTCAGTGCTCCCCCCCAGACAGCCAGCACTGTTAGTGCTCCCCACACACATCCAGCACTGTCAGTGCTACCACCACACAGCCAGCACATTCAGTGCTCCCACAACACAGCCAGCATTGTCAGTGCTTCACACACAGACAGCAATGTCAGTGCTCCCCCCACACAGCCAGCACTGTAAGTGCTCCCACCACACAGCCAGCACTGTCAGTGCTCCCGCCACACAGCCAGCACTGTCAGTGTTCCCACCACACAGCCAGCACTGTCAGTGCTCCCTCCACACAGCCAGCACTGTCCGTGCTCCCACAACACAGCCAGCATTGTCAGTGCTTCACACACAGACAGCAATGTCAGTGCTCCCCTCACACAGCCAGCACTGTCAGTGCTCCCACCACACAGCCAGTACTGTCAGTGCTCCCCACACACATCCAGCACTGTCAGTGCTCCCACCACACAGCCAGCACTGTCAGTGCTCCCACAACACAGCCAGCATTGTCAGTGCTTCACACACAGACAGCAATGTCAGTGCTCCCCTCACACAGCCAGCACTGTCAGTGCTCCCACCACACAGCCAGTACTGTCAGTGCTCCCCCCAGACAGCCAGCACTGTCAGTGCTCCCCACACACAGCCAGCACTGTCAGTGCTCCCCACACAGCCAGCACTGGCAGTGCTCCCCCACACAGCCAGCACAGTCAGTGCTCCCCCCACACAGCCAGCACTGTCAGTGCTCACCCCAGACAGCCAGCACTGTCAGTGCTCCCACATCACAGCCAGCATTGTCAGTGCTTCACACACAGACAGCAATGTCAGTGCTCCCCTCACACAGCCAGCACTGTCAGTGCTCCCACCACCCAGCCAGCACTGTCAGTGCTCCCCCCACGCAGACAGCACTGTCAGTGCTCCCCCACACAGCCAGCACTGTCAGTGCTCCCCCACTCAGCCAGCACTGCCAGCGCTGCTCCTACACAGCCAGCACTGTCAGTGTCCTCCCCCCACACAGACAGCACTGTCAGTGCTCCACCACACAGCCAGCACTGTCAGTTCTCCCACCACACAGACAGCACTGTCAGTGCTCCCACCACACAGCCATCACTGTCAGTGCTCCCACCGCACAGCCAGCACTGTCAGTGCTCCCAACACAGCCTGCACTGTCAGTGCTCCCCCACACAGCCAGCACTGGCAGTGCTCCCCCACACAGCCAGCACAGTCAGTGCTCCCCCCACACAGCCAGCACTGTCAGTGCTCCCCCCAGACAGCCAGCACTGTCAGTGCTCCCCACACACATCCAGCACTGTCAGTGCTCCCACCACACAGCCAGCACATTCAGTGCTCCCACAACACAGCCAGCATTGTCAGTGCTTCACACACAGACAGCAATGTCAGTGCTCCCCCCACACAGCCAGCACTGTAAGTGCTCCCACCACACAGCCAGCACTGTCAGTGCTCCCGCCACACAGCCAGCACTGTCAGTGCTCCCACCACGCAGCCAGCACTGTTAGTGCTCCCCCCACACAGCCAGCACTGTCAGTGCTCCCACAACACAGCCAGCATTGTCAGTGCTTCACACACAGGCAGCAATGTCAGTGCTCCCCTCACACAGCCAGCACTGTCAGTGCTCCCACCACACAGCCAGTACTGTCAGTGCTCCCCACACACATCCAGCACTGTCAGTGCTCCCACCACACAGCCAGCACAGTCAGTGCTCCCACAACACAGCCAGCATTGTCAGTGCTTCACACAGAGACAGCAATGTCAGTGCTCCCCTCACACAGCCAGCACTGTCAGTGCTCCCACCACACAGCCAGTACTGTCAGTGCTCCCCCCAGACAGCCAGCACTGTCAGTGCTCCCCACACACATCCAGCACTGTCAGTGCTCCCACCACACAGCCAGCACTGTCAGTGCTCCCACAACACAGCCAGCATTGTCAGTGCTTCACACACAGACAGCAATGTCTGTGCTCCCCTCACACAGCCAGCACTGTCAGTGCTCCCACCACACACATCCAGCACTGTCAGAGCTCCCCCCACGCAGACAGCACTGTCAGTGCTCCCCCACACAGCCAGCACTGTCAGTGCTCCCCCACTCAGCCAGCACTGCCAGCGCTGCTCCTACACAGCCAGCACTGTCAGTGTCCTCCCCCCACACAGACAGCACTGTCAGTGCTCCACCACACAGCCAGCACTGTCAGTTCTCCCACCACACAGACAGCACTGTCAGTGCTCCCACCACACAGCCATCACTGTCAGTGCTCCCACCGCACAGCCAGCACTGTCAGTGCTCCCCCACACAGCCAGTACTGGCAGTGCTCCCCCACACAGCCAGCACAGTCAGTGCTCCCCCCACACAGCCAGCACAGTCAGTGCTCCCCGCACACAGCCAGCACATTCAGTGCTCCCACAACACAGCCAGCATTGTCAGTGCTTCACACACTGACAGCAATGTCCGTGTTCCCCCCACACAGCCAGCACTGTAAGTGCTCCCACCACACAGCCAGCACTGTCAGTGCTCCCGCCACACAGCCAGCACTGTCAGTGCTCCCACCACACAGCCAGCACTGGCAGTGCTCCCCCCACACAGCCAGCACTGTCAGTGCTCCCCCACACAGTCAGCACTGTCAGTGCTCCCCCACAAAGCCAGCACTGTCAGTGCTCCCCCACACAGCCATTACTGTCAGTGCTTCCCCCCACACAGCCAGCACTGTCAGTGCTCTCACCACACAGCCAGCACTGTCAGTGCTCCCCCCACGCAGACAGCACTGTCAGTGCTCCCCCACACAGACAGCACTGTCTGTGCTCCCCCTCACAGCCAGCACTGTCTGTGCTCCCCCCACACAGCCAGCACTGTCAGGGCTCCCACCACACAGCCAGCACTGTCAGTCCTCCCCCCATACAACCATCACTGTCAGTGCTTCCCCCCACACAGCCAGCACTGTCAGTGCTCTCACCACACAGCCAGCACTGTCAGTGCTCCCCCCACGCAGACAGCACTGTCAGTGCTCCCCCACACAGACAGCACTGTCTGTGCTCCCCCACACAGCCAGCACTGTCTGTGCTCACCCCACACAGCCAACACTGTCAGTACTCCCCCACAGAGCCAGCACTGTCAGTGCTCTCACAACACAGACAGCACTGCCAGTGGTCCCCTCACACAGCCAGCACTGTCAGTGCTCCCACCACACAGCCAGTACTGTCAGTGCTCCCCCCAGACAGCCAGCACTGTCACTGCTCCCCACACACATCCAGCACTGTCAGTGCTCCCACCACACAGCCAGCACTGTCAGTGCTCCCACAACACAGCCAGCATTGTCAGTGCTTCACACACAGACAGCAATGTCAGTGCTCCCCACACACAGCCAGCACTGTCAGTGCTCCCACCACACAGCCAGCACTGTCAGTGCTCCCCCCCACGCAGACAGCACTGTCAGTGCTCCCCCACACAGCCAGCACTGACAGTGCTCCCCCACTCAGCCAGCACTGCCAGCGCTGCTCCTACACAGCCAGCACTGTCAGTGTCCTCCCCCCACACAGACAGCACTGTCAGTGCTCCACCACACAGCCAGCACTGTCAGTTCTCCCACCACACAGACAGCACTGTCAGTGCTCCCCCCACACAGCCAGCACTGTCAGTGCTCCCCCACACAGCCAGCACTGTCAGTGCTCCCCAAACACAGCCAGCACTGTCAGTGCTCCCCCATACAGCCAGCACTGGCAGTGCTCCCCCACACAGCCAGCACAGTCAGTGCTCCCCCTCACAGCCAGCACTATCAGTGCTCCCCCCAGACAGCCAGCACTGTCAGTGCTCCCCACACACATCCAGCACTGTCAGTGCTCCCACCACACAGCCAGCACTGTCAGTGCTCCCACAACACAGCCGGCATTGTCAGTGCTTCACACACAGACAGCAATGTCAGTGCTCCCCTCACACAGCCAGCACTGTCAGTGCTCCCACCACACCGCCAGTACTGTCAGTGCTCCCCCCAGACAGCCAGCACTGTCAGTGCTCCCCACACACATCCAGCACTGTCAGTGCTCCCACCACACAGCCAGCACTGTCAGTGCTCCCACAACACAGCCAGCATTGTCAGTGCTTCACACACAGACAGCAATGTCAGTGCTCCCCTCACACAGCCAGCACTGTCAGTGCTCCCACCACACAGCCAGCACTGTCAGTGCTCCCCCCACGCAGACAGCACTGTCAGTGCTCCCCCACACAGCCAGCACTGACAGTGCTCCCCCACTCAGCCAGCACTGCCAGCGCTGCTCCTACACAGCCAGCACTGTCAGTGTCCTCCCCCACACAGACAGCACTGTCAGTGCTCCACCACACAGCCAGCACTGTCAGTTCTCCCACCACACAGACAGCACTGTCAGTGCTCCCACCACACAGCCATCACTGTCAGTGCTCCCACCGCACAGCAGCACTGTCAGTGCTCCCAACACAGCCAGCACTATCAGTGCTCCCCCACACAGCCAGCACTGGCAGTGCTCCCCCACACAGCCAGCACAGTCAGTGCTCCCCCCACACAGCCAGCACTGTCAGTGCTCCCCCCAGACAGCCAGCACTGTCAGTGCTCCCCACACACATCCAGCACTGTCAGTGCTCCCACCACACAGCCAGCACATTCAGTGCTCCCACAACACAGCCAGCATTGTCAGTGCTTCACACACAGACAGCAATGTCAGTGCTCCCCCCACACAGCCAGCACTGTAAGTGCTCCCACCACACAGCCAGCACTGTCAGTGCTCCCGCCACACAGACAGCAATGTCAGTGCTCCCCTCACACAGCCAGCACTGTCAGTGCTCCCACCACACAGCCAGTACTGTCAGTGCTCCCCACACACATCCAGCACTGTCAGTGCTCCCCCCACACAGCCAGCACTGTCAGTGCTCCCGCCACACAGCCAGCATTGCCAGTGCTCCCCACACAGCCAGCACTGCCAGTGCTCCCCCACACAGCCAGCACTGTCAGTGCTCCCCACCCAGCCAGCACTGTCAGTGCTCCCCCCACACAGCCAGCACTGTCAATGCTCCCACAACACAGCCAGCACTGTCAGAGCTCCCCCCACACAGCCAGCATTGTCAGTGCTCCCCACACAGCCAGCACTGTCAGTGCTCCCACCACACAGCCAGCACTGTCAGTGATCCCCCCACACAGACAGCACTGTCAGTGCTCTCACCATACAGCCAGCACTGTCAGTGCTCCACCCTCACAGCCAGCACTGTCAGTGCTCCCCCCCGCACACCAGCACTGTCAGTGCTCCCCACACAGCCAGCACTGTCAGTGCTCCCCCACACAGCCAGCACTGTCAATGCTCCCCCACACAGCCAGCACTGTCAGTGCTCCCTCCCCACGCAGCCACCACTGTCAGTGCTCCCCCCACACAGCCAGCACTGCCAGTGCTCCCACCACACAGCCAGCACTGTCAGTGCTCCCACCACACAGCACGCACTGTCAGTGCTCCCCCACAGAGCCAACACTGTCAGTGCTCCCACCACACAGCCAGCACTGTCAGTGCTCACCCCACACAGCCAGCACTGTCAGGGCTCCCCCCACACAGCCATCACTGTCAGTGCTCCCCCACACAGCCAGCACTGTCAGTGCTCCCCAAACACAGCCAGCACTGTCAGTGCTCCCAACACAGCCAGCACTGTCAGTGCTCCCCCACACAGCCAGCACTGGCAGTGCTCCCCCACACAGCCAGCATTGTCAGTGCTCCCCCCACACAGCCAGCACTGTCAGTGCTCCCCCCAGACAGCCAGCACTGTTAGTGCTCCCCACACACATCCAGCACTGTCAGTGCTCCCACCACACAGCCAGCACATTCAGTGCTCCCACAACACAGCCAGCATTGTCAGTGCTTCACACACAGACAGCAATGTCAGTGCTCCCCCCACACAGCCAGCACTGTAAGTGCTCCCACCACACAGCCAGCACTGTCAGTGCTCCCGCCACACAGCCAGCACTGTCAGTGCTCCCACCACACAGCCAGCACTGTCAGTGCTCCCTCCACACAGCCAGCACTGTCCGTGCTCCCACAACACAGCCAGCATTGTCAGTGCTTCACACACAGACAGCAATGTCAGTGCTCCCCTCACACAGCCAGCACTGTCAGTGCTCCCACCACACAGCCTGTACTGTCAGTGCTCCCCACACACATCCAGCACTGTCAGTGCTCCCACCACACAGCCAGCACTGTCAGTGCTCCCACAACACAGCCAGCATTGTCAGTGCTTCACACACAGGCAGCAATGTCAGTGCTCCCCTCACACAGCCAGCACTGTCAGTGCTCCCACCACACAGCCAGTACTGTCAGTGCTCCCCCCAGACAGCCAGCACTGTCAGTGCTCCCCACACACAGCCAGCACTGTCAGTGCTCCCCCACACAGCCAGCACTGGCAGTGCTCCCCCACACAGCCAGCACAGTCAGTGCTCCCCCCACACAGCCAGCACTGTCAGTGCTCACCCCAGACAGCCAGCACTGTCAGTGCTCCCACATCACAGCCAGCATTGTCAGTGCTTCACACACAGACAGCAATGTCAGTGCTCCCCTCACACAGCCAGCACTGTCAGTTATCCCACCACCCAGCCAGCACTGTCAGTGCTCCCCCCACGCAGACAGAACTGTCAGTGCTCCCCCACACAGCCAGCACTGTCAGTGCTCCCCCACTCAGCCAGCACTGCCAGCGCTGCTCCTACACAGCCAGCACTGTCAGTGTCCTCCCCCCACACAGACAGCACTGTCAGTGCTCCACCACACAGCCAGCACTGTCAGTTCTCCCACCACACAGACAGCACTGTCAGTGCTCCCACCACACAGCCATCACTGTCAGTGCTCCCACCGCACAGCCAGCACTGTCAGTGCTCTCACCACACAGCCAGCACTGTCAGTGCTCCCCCCACGCAGACAGCACTGTCTCTTCTCCCCCACACAGACAGCACTGTCTGTGCTCCCCCTCACAGCCAGCACTGTCTGTGCTCCCACCACACAGCCAGCACTGTCAGTGCTCCCCCCACACAGCCAGCACTGTCAGTGCTCCCCCACACAGTCAGCACTGTCAGTGCTCCCCCACAAAGCCAGCACTGTCAGTGCTCCCCCACACAGCCATTACTGTCAGTGCTTCCCCCCACACAGCCAGCACTGTCAGTGCTCTCACCACACAGCCAGCACTGTCAGTGCTCCCCCCACGCAGACAGCACTGTCAGTGCTCCCCCACACAGACAGCACTGTCTGTGCTCCCCCTCACAGCCAGCACTGTCTGTGCTCCCCCCACACAGCCAGCACTGTCAGGGCTCCCACCACACAGCCAGCACTGTCAGTCCTCCCCCCATACAGCCATCACTGTCAGTGCTTCCCCCCACACAGCCAGCACTGTCAGTGCTCTCACCACACAGCCAGCACTGTCAGTGCTCCCCCCACGCAGACAGCACTGTCAGTGCTCCCCCACACAGACAGCACTGTCTGTGCTACCCCACACAGCAAGCACTGTCTGTGCTCCCCCCACACAGCCAACACTGTCAGTACTCCCCCACAGAGCCAGCACTGTCAGTGCTCTCACAACACAGACAGCACTGCCAGTGGTCCCCCACACAGTCAGCACTGTCAGTGCTCCCCCCCCCCATACAGTCAGCAGTGTCAGTGCTTCCCCCACACAGCCAGCACTGTCAGGGCTCCCACACACACAGCCAGCACTGTCAGTGTCCTCCCCCCACACAGACAGCACTGTCAGTGCTCCACCACACAGCCAGCACTGTCAGTTCTCCCACCACACAGACAGCACTGTCAGTGCTCCCACCACACAGCCATCACTGTCAGTGCTCCCACCGCACAGCCAGCACTGTCAGTGCTCTCACCACACAGCCAGCACTGTCAGTCCTCCCCCCACGCAGACAGCACTGTCTCTTCTCCCCCACACAGACAGCACTGTCTGTGCTCCCCCTCACAGCCAGCACTGTCTGTGCTCCCACCACACAGCCAGCACTGTCAGTGCTCCCCCCACACAGCCAGCACTGTCAGTGCTCCCCCACACAGTCAGCACTGTCAGTGCTCCCCCACAAAGCCAGCACTGTCAGTGCTCCTCCACACAGCCATTACTGTCAGTGCTTCCCCCCACACAGCCAGCACTGTCAGTGCTCTCACCACACAGCCAGCACTGTCAGTGCTCCCCCCACGCAGACAGCACTGTCAGTGCTCCCCCACACAGACAGCACTGTCTGTGCTCCCCCTCACAGCCAGCACTGTCTGTGCTCCCCCCACACAGCCAGCACTGTCAGGGCTCCCACCACACAGCCAGCACTGTCAGTCCTCCCCCCATACAGCCATCACTGTCAGTGCTTCCCCCCACACAGCCAGCACTGTCAGTGCTCTCACCACACAGCCAGCACTGTCAGTGCTCCCCCCACGCAGACAGCACTGTCAGTGCTCCCCCACACAGACAGCACTGTCTGTGCTCCCCCACACAGCCAGCACTGTCTGTGCTCCCCCCACACAGCCAACACTGTCAGTACTCCCCCACAGAGCCAGCACTGTCAGTGCTCTCACAACACAGACAGCACTGCCAGTGGTCCCCCACACAGTCAGCACTGTCAGTGCTCCCCCCCCCCCCCCATACAGTCAGCAGTGTCAGTGCTTCCCCCACACAGCCAGCACTGTCAGGGCTCCCACACACACAGCCAGCACTGTCAGTGCTCCCACCGCACAGCCAGCACTGTCAGTGCTCCCCCCACACAGACAGCTCTGTAAGTGCTCACCCACACAGACAGCACTGTCATTGCTCCCCCCACACAGCCAGCACTGTCAGTGCTCACACCATACAGCCCACACTGTCAGTGCTCCCCACAGAGCCAGCACTGTCTGTGCTCCTCCCACACAGCCAGCACTGTCAGTGCTCCCCCACACAGCCAGCACTGTCAGTGCTCCCCCACACAGCCAGCACTGTCAGTGCTCCCACACCACAGCCAGCACGGTCACTGCACCCCCACACAGCCAGCACTGTCAGTGATCCCACCACACAGCCAGCACAGCCAGTGCTCACACCACACAGCCAGCACTGTCAGTGCACGCCCACATAGACAGCACTGTCAGTGCTCCCACCACCCAGCCAGCATTGTCATTGCTCCCACCACACAGCCAGCAATGTCAGTGCTCCCACCACACAGCCAGCACTGCCAGTGCTCACACCACACAGCCAGCACTGTCAGTGCTCCCCCCACACAGCCAGCACTGTCAGTGCTCCCACCACACAGCCAGCATTGTCAGTGCTCCCCACACAGCCAGCACTGCCAGTGCTCCCCCCACACAGCCAGCACTATCAGTGCTCCCCACCCAGCCAGCACTGTCAGTCCTCCCGCCACACAGCCAGCACTGTCAGTGCTCCCACAACACAGCCAACACTGTCAGTGCTCCCCACACAGCCAACACTGTCAGTGCTTCCCACACAGCCAGCACTGTCAGAGCTCCCCCCCACACAGCCAGCATTGTCAGTGCTCCCCACACAGCCAGCACTGTCAGTGCTCCCACCACACAGCCAGCACTGTCAGTGCTCCCCAAACACAGCCAGCACTGTCAGTGCTCCCACACCTACAACCAGCACTGTCAGTGCTCCCACCACACAGCCAGCACTGTCAGTGCTCCCCCCACACAGACAGCACTGTCAGTGATACCCCCACTCAGCCAGCACTGTCAGTGCTCCCCACAGAGCCAGCACTGTCAGTGCTCCCACCACACAGACAGCACTGTCAGTGCTCCCCCACACAGCCATCACTGTCAGTGCTTCCCCCCACACAGCCAGCACTGTCAGTTCTCTCACCACACAGCCAGCACTGTCAGTTCTCCCACCACACAGACAGCACTGTCAGTGCTCCCACCACACAGCCATCACTGTCAGTGCTCCCACCACACAGCCAGCATTGTCAGTGCTCCCCACACAGCCAGCACTGTCAGTGCTCCCACCACACAGCCAGCACTGTCAGTGATCCCCCCACACAGACAGCACTGTCAGTGCTCTCACCATACAGCCAGCGCTGTCAGTGCTCCACCCTCACAGCCAGCACTGTCAGTGCTCCCCCCACACAGCCAGCACTGTCAGTGCTCCCCACGCAGCCAGCACTGTCAGTGCTCCCCCACACATCCAGCACTGTCAATGCTCCCCCACACAGCCAGCACTGTCAGTGCTCCCTCCCCACACAGCCAGCACTGTCAGTGCTCCCCCCACACAGCCAGCACTGCCAGTGCTCCCACCACACAGCCAGCACTGTCAGTGCTCCCACCACACAGCCAGCACTGTCAGTGCTTCCCCAGTCACAGCCAGCACTGTCAGTGCTCCCCCCACACAGCCATCACTGTCAGTGCTCCCCCAAACAGCCAGCACTGTCAGTGCTCCGCAAACACAGCCAGCACTGGCAGTGCTCCCCCACACAGACAGCACTGTCATTGCTCCTCCCACACAGCCAGCACTGTCAGTGCTCACACCATACAGCCCACACTGTCAGTGCCCCCCACAGAGCCAGCACTGTCTGTGCTCCTCCCTCACAGCCAGCACTGTCAGTGCTCCCCCACACAGCCAGCACTGTCAGTGCTCCCCCCACACAGCCAGCACTGTCAGTGCTCCAACACCACAGCCAGCACGGTCACTGCTCCCCCACACAGCCAGCACTGTCAGTGCTCCCACCACACAGCCAGCACAGCCAGTGCTCACACCACACAGCCAGCACTGTCAGTGCACGCCCACACAGACAGCACTGTCAGTGCTCCCACCACCCAGCCAGCATTGTCAGTGCTCCCACCACACAGCCAGAAATGTCAGTGCTCCCACCACACAGCCAGCACTGCCAGTGCTCACACCACACAGCCAGCACTGTCAGTGCTCCCCCCACACAGCCAGCACTGTCAGTGCTCCCACCACACAGCCAGCATTGTCAGTGCTCCCCACACAGCCAGCACTGCCAGTGCTCCCACACACAGCCAGCACTGTCAGTGCTCCCCACCCAGCCAGCATTGTCAGTGCTCCCCCCACACAGCCAGCACTGTCAGTGCTCCCACATCACAGCCAACACTGTCAGTGCTCCCCACACAGCCAACACTGTCAGTGCTTCCCACACAGCCAGCACTGTCAGAGCTCCCCCCCACACAGCCAGCATTGTCAGTGCTCCCCACACAGCCAGCACTGTCAGTGCTCCCACCACACAGCCAGCACTGTCAGGGATCCCCCACACAGCCAGCACTGTCAGAGCTCCCCCCCACACAGCCAGCATTGTCAGTGCTCCCCACACAGCCAGCACTGTCAGTGCTCCCACCACACACCCAGCACTGTCAGTGCTCCCCAAACACAGCCAGCACTGTAAGTGCTCCCACGCCTACAACCAGCACTGTCAGTGCTCCCACCACACAGCCAGCACTGTCAGTGCTCCCCCCACACAGACAGCACTGTCAGTGATACCCCCACTCAGCCAGCACTGTCAGTGCTCCCCACAGAGCCAGCACTGTCAGTGCTCCCACCACACAGACAGCACTGTCAGTGCTCCCCCACACAGCCATCACTGTCAGTGCTTCCCCCCACACAGCCAGCACTGTCAGTTCTCTCACCACACAGCCAGCACTGTCAGTGCTCCCACCACACAGCCATCACTGTCAGTGCTCCCACCACACAGCCAGCATTGTCAGTGCTCCCCACACAGCCAGCACTGTCAGTGCTCCCACCACACAGCCAGCACTGTCAGTGATTCCGCCCACACAGACAGCACTGTCAGTGCTCTCACCATACAGCCAGCACTGTCAGTGCTCCACCCTCACAGCCAGCACTGTCAGTGCTCCCCCCACACAGCCAGCACTGTCAGTGCTCCCCACACAGCCAGCACTGTCAGTGCTCCCCCACACATCCAGCACTGTCAATGCTCCCCACACAGCCAGCACTGTCAGTGCTCCCTCCCCACACAGCCAGCACTGTCAGTGCTCCCCCCACACAGCCAGCACTGCCAGTGCTCCCACCACACAGCCAGCACTGTCAGTGCTCCCACCACAGAGCCAGCACTGTCAGTGCTACCCCACAGAGCCAACACTGTCAGTGCTCCCACCACACAGCCAGCACTGTCAGTGCTTCCCCAGTCACAGCCAGCACTGTCAGTGCTCCCCCCACACAGCCATCACTGTCAGTGCTCCCCCACACAGCCAGCACTGTCAGTGCTCCCCAAACACAGCCAGCACTGGCAGTGCTCCCCCACACAGACAGCATTGTCATTGCTCCCCCCACACAGCCAGCACTGTCAGTGCTCACACCATACAGCCCACACTGTCAGTGCTCCCCACAGAGCCAGCACTGTCTGTGCTCCTCCCACACAGCCAGCACTGTCAGTGCTCCCCCACACAGCCAGCACTGTCAGTGCTCCCCCCACACAGCCAGCACTGTCAGTGCTCCAACACCACAGCCAGCACGGTCACTGCTCCCCCACACAGCCAGCACCGTCAGTGCTCCCACCACACAGCCAGCACAGCCAGTGCTCACACCACATAGCCAGCACTGTCAGTGCACGCCCACACAGACAGCACTGTCAGTGCTCCCACCACCCAGCCAGCATTGTCAGTGCTCCCACCACACAGCCAGAAATGTCAGTGCTCCCACCACACAGCCAGCACTGCCAGTGCTCATACCACACAGCCAGCACTGTCAGTGCTCCCCCCACACAGCCAGCACTGTCAGTGCTCCCACCACACAGCCAGCATTGTCAGTGCTCCCCACACAGCCAGCACTGCCAGTGCTCCCCCCACACAGCCAGCCCTGCCAGTGCTCCCCACCCAGCCAGCACTGTCAGTGCTCCCCCCACACAGCCAGCACTGTCAGTGCTCCCACAACACAGCAACACTGTCAGTGCTCCCCACACAGCCAACACTGTCAGTGCTTCCCACACAGCCAGCACTGTCAGAGTTCCCCCCCACACAGCCAGCATTGTCAGTGCTCCCCACACAGCCAGCACTGTCAGTGCTCCCACCACACATCCAGCACTATCAGTGCTCCCACCACACAGCCAGCACTGTCATTGCTCCCACAACACAGCCAGCATTGTCAGTGCTTCACACACAGACAGCAATGTCAGTGCTCCCCTCACACAGCCAGCACTGTCAGTGCTCCCACCACACAGCCAGCACTGTCAGTGCTCCCCCCACGCAGACAGCACTGTCAGTGCTCCCCCACACAGACAAAACTGTCAGTGCTTCCCACACAGCCAGCACTGTCAGAGCTCCCCCCACACAGCCAGCATTGTCAGTGCTCCCCACACAGCCAGCACTGTCAGTGCTCCCACCACACAGCCAGCACTGTCAGGGATCCCCCACACAGACAGCACTGTCAGTGCTCTCACCATACAGCCAGCACTGTCAGTGCTCCACCCTCACAGCCAGCACTGTCAGTGCTCCCCCAACACAGCCAGCACTGTCAGTGCTCCCCACACAGCCAGCACTGTCTGTGCTCCCCCACACAGCCAGCACTGTCAATGCTCCCCCACACAGCCAGCACTGTCAGTGCTCCCCCACAGAGCCAGCACTGTCAGTGCTCCCACCACACAGCCAGCACTGTCAGTGCTCCCCCACGCAGACAGCACTGTCAGTGCTTCCCCCACACAGCCAGCACTGTCAGGGCTCCCCCACACAGCCATCACTGTCAGTGCTCCCCACACAGCCAGCACTGTCAGTGCTCCCCAAACACAGCCAGCACTGTCAGTGCTCCCACACCTACAACCAGCACTGTCAGTGCTCCCACCACACAGCCAGCACTGTCAGTGCTCCCCCCACACAGACAGCACTGTCAGTGATACCCCCACTCAGCCAGCACTGTCAGTGCTCCCCACAGAGCCAGCACTGTCAGTGCTCCCACCACACAGACAGCACTGTCAGTGCTTCCCCACACAGCCATCACTGTCAGTGCTTCCCCGCACACAGCCAGCACTGTCAGTTCTCTCACCACACAGCCAGCACTGTCAGTTCTCCCACCACACAGCCAGCACTGTCAGTGCTCCCCACACACATCCAGCACTGTCAGTGCTCCCACCACAAAGCCAGCACTGTCAGTGCTCCCACAACACAGCCAGCATTGTCAGTGCTTCACACACAGACAGCAATGTCAGTGCACCCCTCACACAGCCAGCACTGTCAGTGCTCCCACCACACAGCCAGCACTGTCAGTGCTCCCCCCACGCATACAGCACTGTCAGTGCTCCCCCACACAGACAACACTGTCAGTGCTTCCCACACAGCCAGCACTGTCAGAGCTCCCCCCACACAGCCAGCATTGTCAGTGCTCCCCACATAGCCAGCACTGTCAGTGCTCCCCCGCACAGCCAGCTCTGTCAGTGGTCCCCACACAGCCAAAACTGTCAGTGCTCCCCACAGCCAGCACTGTCAGTGATCCCACCACACAGCCAGCACTGTCAGTGCTCCCCCCCACACAGCCAGCACTGTGAGTGCTCCCACCACACAGCCAGCACTGTCAGTGCTCCCCCACACAGCCAGCACTGTCAGTGCTCCCATCACACAGCCAGCACTGTCAGTGCTCCCCACTGCCAGCACTGTCAGTGCTCCCACCACACAGCCAGCACTGTCAGTGCTCCCCCCCACACAGCCAGCACTGTCGGTGCTCCCATAAAACAGCCAGCACTGTCAGTGCTCCCCCCACACAGCCAGCACTGTCGGTGCTCCCACAACACAGCCAGCACTGTCAGTGCTCCCACCAAACAGCCAGCACTGTCAGTGCTCCCACACACAGCCAGCACTGTCAGTGCTCCCACCACACAGCCAGCACTGTCAGTGCTCCCCACAGCCAGCACTGTCAGTGCTCCCCCACACAGCCAGCACTGTCAGTGCTTCCACCACACAGCCAGCACTGTCAGTGCTCCCCACACACAGCCAGAACTGTCGATGCTCCCACAACACAGCCAGCACTGTCAGTGCTCCCCCCACACAGCCAGCACTGTCGGTGCTCCCACAACACAGCCAGCACTGTCAGTGCTCCCACCACACAGCCAGCACTGTCAGTGCTCCCAGACACACAGCCAGCACTGTCAGTGCTCCCCCCACACAGCCAGCACTGTCAGTGCTCCCACAACACAGCCAGCACTGTCAATGCTCCCACCACACAGCCAGCACTGTCAGTGCTCCCCCACACAGCCAGCACTGTCAGTGCTCACCCCACACAGCCAGCACTGTCAGTGCTCCCACAACACAGCCAGCACTGCCAGTGCTCCCACCACAAAGCCTTCACTGTCAGTGCTCTCACCACACAGCCAGCACTGCCAGTGCTCCCCCACACAGCCAGAACTGTCAGTGCTCCCACCACACAGCCAGCACTGTCACTGCCCCCACCCCACACATCCAGCACTGTCAGTGCTCCGACCACACAGCCAGCACTGTCAGTGCTCCCCCCACACAGCCAGCACTGTCAGTGCTCCCCCCACATAGCCAGCACTGTAAGTGCTCCCCCCACACAGCCAGCACTCAGTGCTCCCCAAACACAGCCAGCACTGTCAGTGCTCCCCCCACACAGCCGGCACTGTCAGTGCTCCCCCCACAGAGCCAGCACTTCAGTGCTCCCCACACACAGCCAGCACTGTCAGTGCTCCCCCCACACAGCCAGCACTGTCAGTGCTCCCCACACACAGCCAGCACTGTCAGTGCTCCCTCCACACAGCCAGCACTGTCAGTGCTCCCCTACACAGCCAGCACTGTCAGTGCTTCCCACACAGACAGCACTGTCAGAGCTCCCCCCACACAGCCAGCATTGTCAGTGCTCCCCACATAGCCAGCACTGTCAGTGCTCCCCCGCACAGCCAGCTCTGCCAGTGGTCCCCACACAGCCAAAACTGTCAGTGCTCCTCACAGCCAGCACTGTCAGTGATCCCACCACACAGCCAGCACTGTCAGTGCTCCCCTCACACAGCCAGCACTGTGAGTGCTCCCACCACACAGCCAGCATTGTCAGTGCTCCCCCACACAGCCAGCACTGTCAGTGCTCCCATCACACAGCCAGCACTGTCAGTGCTCCCCACAGCCAGCACTGTCAGTGCTCCCACCACACAGCCAGCACTGTCAGTGCTCCCCCCCACACAGCCAGCACTGTCGGTGCTCCCACAAAACAGCCAGCACTGTCAGTGCTCCCCCCACACAGCCAGCACTGTCGGTGCTCCCACAACACAGCCAGCACTGTCAGTGCTCCCACCAAACAGCCAGCACTGTCAGTGCTCCCACACACAGCCAGCACTGTCAGTGCTCCCACCACACAGCCAGCACTGTCAGTGCTCCCCACAGCCAGCACTGTCAGTGCTCCCCCACACAGCCAGCACTGTCAGTGCTTCCACCACACAGCCAGCACTGTCAGTGCTCCCCACACACAGCCAGAACTGTCGATGCTCCCACAACACAGCCAGCACTGTCAGTGCTCCCCCCACACAGCCAGCACTGTCGGTGCTCCCACAACACAGCCAGCACTGTCAGTGCTCCCACCACACAGCCAGCACTGTCAGTGCTCCCAGACACACAGCCAGCACTGTCAGTGCTCCCCCCACACAGCCAGCACTGTCAGTGCTCCCCCACACAGCCAGCACTGTCAGTGCTCACCCCACACAGCCAGCACTGTCAGTGCTCCCACAACACAGCCAGCACTGCCAGTGCTCCCACCACAAAGCCTTCACTGTCAGTGCTCTCACCACACAGCCAGCACTGCCAGTGCTCCCCCACACAGCCAGAACTGTCAGTGCTCCCACCACACAGCCAGCACTGTCACTGCCCCCACCCCACACATCCAGCACTGTCAGTGCTCCGACCACACAGCCAGCACTGTCAGTGCTCCACCCACACAGCCAGCACTGTCAGTGCTCCCCCCACATAGCCAGCACTGTAAGTGCTCCCCCCACACAGCCAGCACTCTATGCTCCCCACACAGCCAGCACTGTCAGTGCTCCCTCCCCACACAGCCAGCACTGTCAGTGCTCCCCCACACAGCCAGCACTGCCAGTGCTCCCACCACACAGCCTGCACTGTCAGTGCTCCCACCACAGAGCCAGCACTGTCAGTGCTACCCCACAGAGCCAACACTGTCAGTGCTCCCACCACACAGCCAGCACTGTCAGTGCTTCCCCAGTCACAGCCAGCACTGTCAGTGCTCCCCCCACACAGCCATCACTGTCAGTGCTCCCCCACACAGCCAGCACTGTCAGTGCTCCCCAAACACAGCCAGCACTGGCAGTGCTCCCCCACACAGACAGCATTGTCATTGCTCCCCCCACACAGCCAGCACTGTCAGTGCTCACACCATACAGCCCACACTGTCAGTGCTCCCCACAGAGCCAGCACTGTCTGTGCTCCTCCCACACAGCCAGCACTGTCAGTGCTCCCCCACACAGCCAGCACTGTCAGTGCTCCCCCCACACAGCCAGCACTGTCAGTGCTCCAACACCACAGCCAGCACGGTCACTGCTCCCCCACACAGCCAGCACCGTCAGTGCTCCCACCACACAGCCAGCACAGCCAGTGCTCACACCACATAGCCAGCACTGTCAGTGCACGCCCACACAGACAGCACTGTCAGTGCTCCCACCACCCAGCCAGCATTGTCAGTGCTCCCACCACACAGCCAGAAATGTCAGTGCTCCCACCACACAGCCAGCACTGCCAGTGCTCATACCACACAGCCAGCACTGTCAGTGCTCCCCCCACACAGCCAGCACTGTCAGTGCTCCCACCACACAGCCAGCATTGTCAGTGCTCCCCACACAGCCAGCACTGCCAGTGCTCCCCCACACAGCCAGCCCAGCCAGTGCTCCCCACCCAGCCAGCACTGTCAGTGCTCCCCCCACACAGCCAGCACTGTCAGTGCTCCCACAACACAGCCAACACTGTCAGTGCTCCCCACACAGCCAACACTGTCAGTGCTTCCCACACAGCCAGCACTGTCAGAGTTCCCCCCCACACAGCCAGCATTGTCAGTGCTCCCCACACAGCCAGCACTGTCAGTGCTCCCACCACACATCCAGCACTGTCAGTGCTCCTACCACACAGCCAGCACTGTCATTGCTCCCACAACACAGCCAGCATTGTCAGTGCTTCACACACAGACAGCAATGTCAGTGCTCCCCTCACACAGCCAGCACTGTCAGTGCTCCCACCACACAGCCAGCACTGTCAGTGCTCCCCCCACGCAGACAGCACTGTCAGTGCTCCCCCACACAGACAAAACTGTCAGTGCTTCCCACACAGCCAGCACTGTCAGAGCTCCCCCCACACAGCCAGCATTGTCAGTGCTCCCCACACAGCCAGCACTGTCAGTGCTCCCACCACACAGCCAGCACTGTCAGGGATCCCCCACACAGACAGCACTGTCAGTGCTCTCACCATACAGCCAGCACTGTCAGTGCTCCACCCTCACAGCCAGCACTGTCAGTGCTCCCCCCACACAGCCAGCACTGTCAGTGCTCCCCACACAGCCAGCAATGTCTGTGCTCCCCCACACAGCCAGCACTGTCAATGCTCCCCCACACAGCCAGCACTGTCAGTGCTCCCCCACAGAGCCAGCACTGTCAGTGCTCCCACCACACAGCCAGCACTGTCAGTGCTCCCCCACGCAGACAGCACTGTCAGTGCTTCCCCCACACAGCCAGCACTGTCAGGGCTCCCCCACACAGCCATCACTGTCAGTGCTCCCCACACAGCCAGCACTGTCAGTGCTCCCCAAACACAGCCAGCACTGTCAGTGCTCCCACACCTGCAACCAGCACTGTCAGTGCTCCCACCACACAGCCAGCACTGTCAGTGCTCCCCCCACACAGACAGCACTGTCAGTGATACCCCCACTCAGCCAGCACTGGCAGTGCTCCCCACAGAGCCAGCACTGTCAGTGCTCCCACCACACAGACAGCACTGTCAGTGCTTCCCCACACAGCCATCACTGTCAGTGCTTCCCCGCACACAGCCAGCACTGTCAGTTCTCTCACCACACATCCAGCACTGTCAGTTCTCCCACCACACAGCCAGCACTGTCAGTGCTCCCCACACACATCCAGCACTGTCAGTGCTCCCACCACAAAGCCAGCACTGTCAGTGCTCCCACAACACAGCCAGCATTGTCAGTGCTTCACACACAGACAGCAATGTCAGTGCACCCCTCACACAGCCAGCACTGTCAGTGCTCCCCCCACGCATACAGCACTGTCAGTGCTCCCCCACACAGACAACACTGTCAGTGCTTCCCACACAGCCAGCACTGTCAGAGCTCCCCCCACACAGCCAGCATTGTCAGTGCTCCCCACATTGCCAGCACTGTCAGTGCTCCCCCGCACAGCCAGCTCTGTCAGTGGTCCCCACACAGCCAAAACTGTCAGTGCTCCCCACAGCCAGCACTGTCAGTGATCCCACCACACAGCCAGCACTGTCAGTGCTCCCCCCACACAGCCAGCACTGTGAGTGCTCCCACCACACAGCCAGCACTGTCAGTGCTCCCCCACACAGCCAGCACTGTCAGTGCTCCCATCACACAGCCAGCACTGTCAGTGCTCCCCACTGCCAGCACTGTCAGTGCTCCCACCACACAGCCAGCACTGTCAGTGCTCCCCCCCACACAGCCAGCACTGTCGGTGCTCCCATAAAACAGCCAGCACTGTCAGTGCTCCCCCCACACAGCCAGCACTGTCGGTGCTCCCACAACACAGCCAGCACTGTCAGTGCTCCCACCAAACAGCCAGCACTGTCAGTGCTCCCACACACAGCCAGCACTGTCAGTGCTCCCACCACACAGCCAGCACTGTCAGTGCTCCCCACAGCCAGCACTGTCAGTGCTCCCCCACACAGCCAGCACTGTCAGTGCTTCCACCACACAGCCAGCACTGTCAGTGCTCCCCACACACAGCCAGAACTGTCGATGCTCCCACAACACAGCCAGCACTGTCAGTGCTCCCCCCACACAGCCAGCACTGTCGGTGCTCCCACAACACAGCCAGCACTGTCAGTGCTCCCACCACACAGCCAGCACTGTCAGTGCTCCCAGACACACAGCCAGCACTGTCAGTGCTCCCCCCACACAGCCAGCACTGTCAGTGCTCCCACAACACAGCCAGCACTGTCAATGCTCCCACCACACAGCCAGCACTGTCAGTGCTCCCCCACACAGCCAGCACTGTCAGTGCTCACCCCACACAGCCAGCACTGTCAGTGCTCCCACAACACAGCCAGCACTGCCAGTGCTCCCACCACAAAGCCTTCACTGTCAGTGCTCTCACCACACAGCCAGCACTGCCAGTGCTCCCCCACACAGCCAGAACTGTCAGTGCTCCCACCACACAGCCAGCACTGTCACTGCCCCCACCCCACACATCCAGCACTGTCAGTGCTCCGACCACACAGCCAGCACTGTCAGTGCTCCCCCCACACAGCCAGCACTGTCAGTGCTCCCCCCACATAGCCAGCACTGTAAGTGCTCCCCCCACACAGCCAGCACTCAGTGCTCCCCACACACAGCCAGCACTGTCAGTGCTCCCCCCACACAGCCGGCACTGTCAGTGCTCCCCCCACAGAGCCAGCACTTCAGTGCTCCCCACACACAGCCAGCACTGTCAGTGCTCCCCCCACACAGCCAGCACTGTCAGTGCTCCCCACACACAGCCAGCACTGTCAGTGCTCCCTCCACACAGCCAGCACTGTCAGTGCTCCCCTACACAGCCAGCACTGTCAGTGCTTCCCACACAGCCAGCACTGTCAGAGCTCCCACCACACAGCCAGCATTGTCAGTGCTCCCCACATAGCCAGCACTGTCAGTGCTCCCCCGCACAGCCAGCTCTGCCAGTGGTCCCCACACAGCCAAAACTGTCAGTGCTCCTCACAGCCAGCACTGTCAGTGATCACACCACACAGCCAGCACTGTCAGTGCTCCCCCCACACAGCCAGCACTGTGAGTGCTCCCACCACACAGCCAGCATTGTCAGTGCTCCCCCACACAGCCAGCACTGTCAGTGCTCCCATCACACAGCCAGCACTGTCAGTGCTCCCCACAGCCAGCACTGTCAGTGCTCCCACCACACAGCCAGCACTGTCAGTGCTCCCCCCCACACAGCCAGCACTGTCGGTGCTCCCACAAAACAGCCAGCACTGTCAGTGCTCCCCCCACACAGCCAGCACTGTCGGTGCTCCCACAACACAGCCAGCACTGTCAGTGCTCCCACCAAACAGCCAGCACTGTCAGTGCTCCCACACACAGCCAGCACTGTCAGTGCTCCCACCACACAGCCAGCACTGTCAGTGCTCCCCACAGCCAGCACTGTCAGTGCTCCCCCACACAGCCAGCACTGTCAGTGCTTCCACCACACAGCCAGCACTGTCAGTGCTCCCCACACACAGCCAGAACTGTCGATGCTCCCACAACACAGCCAGCACTGTCAGTGCTCCCCCCACACAGCCAGCACTGTCGGTGCTCCCACAACACAGCCAGCACTGTCAGTGCTCCCACCACACAGCCAGCACTGTCAGTGCTCCCAGACACACAGCCAGCACTGTCAGTGCTCCCCCCACACAGCCAGCACTGTCAGTGCTCCCCCACACAGCCAGCACTGTCAGTGCTCACCCCACACAGCGAGCACTGTCAGTGCTCCCACAACACAGCCAGCACTGCCAGTGCTCCCACCACAAAGCCTTCACTGTCAGTGCTCTCACCACACAGCCAGCACTGCCAGTGCTCCCCCACACAGCCAGAACTGTCAGTGCTCCCACCACACAGCCAGCACTGTCACTGCCCCCACCCCACACATCCAGCACTGTCAGTGCTCCGACCACACAGCCAGCACTGTCAGTGCTCCCCCCACACAGCCAGCACTGTCAGTGCTCCCCCACATAGCCAGCACTGTAAGTGCTCCCCCCACACAGCCAGCACTCAGTGCTCCCCACACACAGCCAGCACTGTCAGTGCTCCCCCCACACAGCCGGCACTGTCAGTGCTCCCCCCACAGAGCCAGCACTTCAGTGCTCTCCACACACAGCCAGCACTGTCAGTGCTCCCCCACACAGCCAGCACTGTCAGTGCTCCCCACACACAGCCAGCACTGTCAGTGCTCCCTCCACACAGCCAGCAAAGTCAGTGCTCCCACCACACAGCCAGCACTGTCAGTGCTCCCACCACACAGCCAGCACTGTCAGTGCTCCCCTACACAGCCAGCACTGTCAGTGCTCCCACCACACAGCCAGCACTGTCACTGCTCCCACAACACAGCCAGCACTGTCAGTGCTCCCCCACACAGCCAGCACTGTCAGTGCTCCCACCACACAGCCAGCACTGTCAGTGATCCCCCCACACAGCCAGCACTGGCAGTGCTCCCACCACACAGCCAGCACTGTCAGTGCTCCCCCACACAGCCAGCACTGGCAGTGCTCCCCCCGCACAACCAGCACTGTCAGCGCTCCCCCACACAGCCAGCACTGCCAGTGCTCCCACCACACAGCCAGCACTGTCAGTGCTCCCCCCACACAGCCAGCCCTGTCAGTGCTCCCACCACACACCCAGCACTGTCAGAGCTCCCCACAGCCAGCACTGTCAGTGCTCCCACCACACAGCCAGCACTGTCAGTGCTCCCCCCACACAGCCAGCACTGTCGGTGCTCCCACAAAACAGCCAGCACTGTCAGTGCTCCCCCCACACAGCCAGCACTGTCGGTGCTCCCACAACACAGCCAGCACTGTCAGTGCTCCCACCAAACAGCCGGCACTGTCAGTGCTCCCCCACACAGACAGCACTGTCAGTGCTCCACCCACACAGCCAGCACTGTCAGTGCTCCCACAACACAGCCAGCACTGTCAATGCTCCCAGCACACAGCCAGCACTGTCAGTGCTCCCCCCACACAGCCAGCACTGTCAGTGCTCCCACCACACAGCCAGCACTGTCAGTGCTCCCCCACACAGCCAGCACTGTCGGTGCTCCCACCACTCAGCTAGCACTGTCAGTGTTCCCCACAGCCAGCACTGTCAGTGCTCCCCCACACAGCCAGCACTGTCAGTGCTTCCACTACACAGCCAGCACTGTCAGTGCTCCCCCCACACAGCCAGCACTGTCAGTGCTCCCACCACTCAGCCAGCACTGTCAGTGCTCCCCACTGCCAGCACTGTCAGTGCTCCCACCACACAGCCAGCACTGTCAGTGCTCCCCCCCACACAGCCAGCACTGTCGGTGCTCCCATAAAACAGCCAGCACTGTCAGTGCTCCCCCCACACAGCCAGCACTGTCGGTGCTCCCACAACACAGCCAGCACTGTCAGTGCTCCCACCAAACAGCCAGCACTGTCAGTGCTCCCACACACAGCCAGCACTGTCAGTGCTCCCACCACACAGCCAGCACTGTCAGTGCTCCCCACAGCCAGCACTGTCAGTGCTCCCCCACACAGCCAGCACTGTCAGTGCTTCCACCACACAGCCAGCACTGTCAGTGCTCCCCACACACAGCCAGAACTGTCGATGCTCCCACAACACAGCCAGCACTGTCAGTGCTCCCCCCACACAGCCAGCACTGTCGGTGCTCCCACAACACAGCCAGCACTGTCAGTGCTCCCACCACACAGCCAGCACTGTCAGTGCTCCCAGACACACAGCCAGCACTGTCAGTGCTCCCCCCACACAGCCAGCACTGTCAGTGCTCCCACAACACAGCCAGCACTGTCAATGCTCCCACCACACAGCCAGCACTGTCAGTGCTCCCCCACACAGCCAGCACTGTCAGTGCTCACCCCACACAGCCAGCACTGTCAGTGCTCCCACAACACAGCCAGCACTGCCAGTGCTCCCACCACAAAGCCTTCACTGTCAGTGCTCTCACCACACAGCCAGCACTGCCAGTGCTCCCCCACACAGCCAGAACTGTCAGTGCTCCCACCACACAGCCAGCACTGTCACTGCCCCCACCCCACACATCCAGCACTGTCAGTGCTCCGACCACACAGCCAGCACTGTCAGTGCTCCCCCCACACAGCCAGCACTGTCAGTGCTCCCCCCACATAGCCAGCACTGTAAGTGCTCCCCCCACACAGCCAGCACTCAGTGCTCCCCACACACAGCCAGCACTGTCAGTGCTCCCCCCACACAGCCGGCACTGTCAGTGCTCCCCCCACAGAGCCAGAACTTCAGTGCTCCCCACACACAGCCAGCACTGTCAGTGCTCCCCCCACACAGCCAGCACTGTCAGTGCTCCCCACACACAGCCAGCACTGTCAGTGCTCCCTCCACACAGCCAGCACTGTCAGTGCTCCCCTACACAGCCAGCACTGCCAGTGCTTCCCACACAGCCAGCACTGTCAGAGCTCCCCCCACACAGCCAGCATTGTCAGTGCTCCCCACATAGCCAGCACTGTCAGTGCTCCCCCGCACAGCCAGCTCTGTCAGTGGTCCCCACACAGCCAAAACTGTCAGTGCTCCTCACAGCCAGCACTGTCAGTGATCCCACCACACAGCCAGCACTGTCAGTGCTCCCCCCACACAGCCAGCACTGTGAGTGCTCCCACCACACAGCCAGCATTGTCAGTGCTCCCCCACACAGCCAGCACTGTCAGTGCTCCCATCACACAGCCAGCACTGTCAGTGCTCCCCACAGCCAGCACTGTCAGTGCTCCCACCACACAGCCAGCACTGTCAGTGCTCCCCCCCACACAGCCAGCACTGTCGGTGCTCCCACAAAACAGCCAGCACTGTCAGTGCTCCCACCAAACAGCCAGCACTGTCAGTGCTCCCACACACAGCCAGCACTGTCAGTGCTCCCACCACACAGCCAGCACTGTCAGTGCTCCCCACAGCCAGCACTGTCAGTGCTCCCCCACACAGCCAGCACTGTCAGTGCTTCCACCACACAGCCAGCACTGTCAGTGCTCCCCACACACAGCCAGAACTGTCGATGCTCCCACAACACAGCCAGCACTGTCAGTGCTCCCCCCACACAGCCAGCACTGTCGGTGCTCCCACAACACAGCCAGCACTGTCAGTGCTCCCACCACACAGCCAGCACTGTCAGTGCTCCCAGACACACAGCCAGCACTGTCAGTGCTCCCCCCACACAGCCAGCACTGTCAATGCTCCCCCACACAGCCAGCACTGTCAGTGCTCACCCCACACAGCCAGCACTGTCAGTGCTCCCACAACACAGCCAGCACTGCCAGTGCTCCCACCACAAAGCCTTCACTGTCAGTGCTCTCACCACACAGCCAGCACTGCCAGTGCTCCCCCACACAGCCAGAACTGTCAGTGCTCCCACCACACAGCCAGCACTGTCACTGCCCCCACCCCACACATCCAGCACTGTCAGTGCTCCGACCACACAGCCAGCACTGTCAGTGCTCCCCCCACACAGCCAGCACTGTCAGTGCTCCCCCCACATAGCCAGCACTGTAAGTGCTCCCCCCACACAGCCAGCACTCAGTGCTCCCCACACACAGCCAGCACTGTCAGTGCTCCCCCCACACAGCCGGCACTGTCAGTGCTCCCCCCACAGAGCCAGCACTTCAGTGCTCCCCACACACAGCCAGCACTGTCAGTGCTCCCCCCACACAGCCAGCACTGTCAGTGCTCCCCACACACAGCCAGCACTGTCAGTGCTCCCTCCACACAGCCAGCAAAGTCAGTGCTCCCACCACACAGCCAGCACTGTCAGTGCTCCCACCACACAGCCAGCACTGGCAGTGCTCCCCTACACAGCCAGCACTGTCAGTGCTCCCACCACACAGCCAGCACTGTCACTGCTCCCACAACACAGCCAGCACTGTCAGTGCTCCCCCACACAGCCAGCACTGTCAGTGCTCCCACCACACAGCCAGCACTGTCAGTGATCCCCCCACACAGCCAGCACTGGCAGTGCTCCCACCACACAGCCAGCACTGTCAGTGCTCCCCCACACAGCCAGCACTGGCAGTGCTCCCCCCGCACAACCAGCACTGTCAGCGCTCCCCCACACAGCCAGCACTGCCAGTGCTCCCACCACACAGCCAGCACTGTCAGTGCTCCCCCACACAGCCAGCCCTGTCAGTGCTCCCACCACACACCCAGCACTGTCAGAGCTCCCCACAGCCAGCACTGTCAGTGCTCCCACCACACAGCCAGCACTGTCAGTGCTCTCCCACACAGCCAGCACTGTCGGTGCTCCCACAAAACAGCCAGCACTGTCAGTGCTCCCCCCACACAGCCAGCACTGTCGGTGCTCCCACAACACAGCCAGCACTGTCAGTGCTCCCACCAAACAGCCGGCACTGTCAGTGCTCCCCCACACAGACAGCACTGTCAGTGCTCCACCCACACAGCCAGCACTGTCAGTGCTCCCACAACACAGCCAGCACTGTCAATGCTCCCAGCACACAGCCAGCACTGTCAGTGCTCCCCCCACACAGCCAGCACTGTCAGTGCTCCCACCACACAGCCAGCACTGTCAGTGCTCCCCCACACAGCCAGCACTGTCAGTGCTCCCACCACTCAGCTAGCACTGTCAGTGTTCCCCACAGCCAGCACTGTCAGTGCTCCCCCACACAGCCAGCACTGTCAGTGCTTCCACTACACAGCCAGCACTGTCAGTGCTCCCCCCACACAGCCAGCACTGTCAGTGCTCCCACCACTCAGCCAGCACTGTCAGTGCTCCCCACTGCCAGCACTGTCAGTGCTCCCACCACACAGCCAGCACTGTCAGTGCTCCCCCCACACAGCCAGCACTGTCGGTGCTCCCATAAAACAGCCAGCACTGTCAGTGCTCCCCCCACACAGCCAGCACTGTCGGTGCTCCCACAACACAGCCAGCACTGTCAGTGCTCCCACCAAACAGCCAGCACTGTCAGTGCTCCCACACACAGCCAGCACTGTCAGTGCTCCCACCACACAGCCAGCACTGTCAGTGCTCCCCACAGCCAGCACTGTCAGTGCTCCCCCACACAGCCAGCACTGTCAGTGCTTCCACCACACAGCCAGCACTGTCAGTGCTCCCCACACACAGCCAGAACTGTCGATGCTCCCACAACACAGCCAGCACTGTCAGTGCTCCCCCCACACAGCCAGCACTGTCGGTGCTCCCACAACACAGCCAGCACTGTCAGTGCTCCCACCACACAGCCAGCACTGTCAGTGCTCCCAGACACACAGCCAGCACTGTCAGTGCTCCCCCCACACAGCCAGCACTGTCAGTGCTCCCACAACACAGCCAGCACTGTCAATGCTCCCACCACACAGCCAGCACTGTCAGTGCTCCCCCACACAGCCAGCACTGTCAGTGCTCACCCCACACAGCCAGCACTGTCAGTGCTCCCACAACACAGCCAGCACTGTCAGTGCTTCCACTACACAGCCAGCACTGTCAGTGCTCCCCCCACACAGCCAGCACTGTCGGTGCTCCCACAACACAGCCAGCACTGTCAGTGCTCCCCCCACACAGCCAGCACTGTCGGTGCTCCCACAACACAGCCAGCACTGTCAGTGCTCCCACCACACAGCCAGCACTGTCAGCGCTCCCCCACACAGCCAGCACTGTCAGTGCTCCCCCCACACAGCCAGCACTGCCAGTGCTCCCACAACACAGCCAGCACTGTCAATGCTCCCACCACACAGCCAGCTCTGTCAGTGCTCCCCCACACAGCCAGCACTGTCAGTGCTCCCCCACACAGCCAGCACTGTCAGTGCTCCCACAACACAGCCAGCACTGCCAGTGCTCCCACCACAAAGCCTTCACTGTCAGTGCTCTCACCACACAGCCAGCACTGCCAGTGCTCCCCCACACAGCCAGAACTGTCAGTGCTCCCACCACACAGCCAGCACTGTCAGTGCCCCCACCCCACACATCCAGCACTGTCAGTGCTCCCACCACACAGCCAGCACTGTCAGTGCTCCCTCCACACAGCCAGCACTGTCAGTGCTCCCCCACACAGCCAGCACTGGCAGTGCTCCCCCCGCACAGCCAGCACTGTCAGCGCTCCCCCACACAGTAAGCACTGCCAGTGCTCCCACCACACAGCCAGCACTGTCAGTGTTCCCCCCACACAGCCAGCCCTGCCAGTGCTCCCCCACACAGCCAGCACTGTCAGTGCTCCCCACACAGCCAGCACTGTCAGTGCTCCCACCACACAGCCAGCACTGTCAGTGCTCCCCCACAGCCAGCACTGTCAGTGCTCCCGCACCCAGCCAGCACTGTGAGTGCTCCCCCCACACAGCCAGCACTGTCAGTGCTCCCACCACACAGCCAGCACTGTCAGTGCTCCCACCACACAGCCAGCACTGTCAGTGCTCCCCCACACAGCCAGCACTGTCAGTGCTCCCCCACACAGCCCTCACTTTCAGTGCTCCCACCACACAGCCAGCACTGTCAGTGCTCACACCACACAGCCAGCACTGTCAGTGCTCCCACCACACAGCCAGCACTGTCAGTGCTCCCACCACACAGCCAGCACTGTCAGTGCACCCCCACACAGCCAGCACTGTCAGTGCTCCCCCACACAGCCCGCACTGTCAGTGCTCCCACCACACAGCCAGCACTGTCAGTGCACCCCCACACAGCCAGCACTGTCAGTGCTCCCCCCACACAGCCCGCACTGTCTGTGCTCCCACCACACAGACAGCACTGTCAGTGCTCCCCCCACACAGCCAGCACTGTCAGTGCTCCCACAACACAGCCAGCACTGTCAATGCTCCCCCCACACAGCCAGCACTGTCAGTGCTCCCACCACACAGCCAGCACTGTCAGTGTTCCCCACAGCCAGCACTGTCAGTGCTCCCACCACACAGCCAGCACTGTCAGTGCTCCCCACACACAGCCAGCACTGTCGGTGCTCCCACAACACAGCCAGCACTCTCAGTGCTCCGCCCACACAGCCAGCACTGTCGGTGTTCCCACAACACAGCCAGCACTGTCAGTGCTCCCACCACACAGCCAGCACTGTCAGTGCTCCCCACACAGCCAGCACTGTCAGTGCTCCCACCACACAGCCAGCACTGTCACTGCTCCCCCCACACAGTGAGCACTGTCAGTGCTCCCACAACACAGCCAGCACTGTCAATGCTTCCACCACACACCCAGCACTGTCAGTGCTCCCCACACAGCCAGCACTGTCAGTGCTCCCCCCACACAGCCAGCACTGTCAGTGCTCCCACAACACAGCCAGGACTGTCAGTGTTCCCACCACAAAGCCAGCACTGTCAGTGCTCTCACCACACAGCCAGCACTGCGAGTGCTCCCCACACAGCCAGAACTGTCAGTGCTCTCACCACACAGCCAGAACTGTCAGTGCTCCCACCACACAGCCAGCACTGTCAGTGCTCCCCCCACACAACCAGCACTCTCAGTGCTCCCCCCGCACAGCCAGCACTGTCAGTGCTCCCACAACACAGCCAGCACTGTCAGTGCTCCCCCCACACAGCCAGCACTGTCAGTGCTCCCCCACACAGCCAGCACTGTCAGTGCTCCCCTACACAGCCAGCACTGTCAGTGCTCCTCCACACAGCCAGCACTGTCAGTGCTCCCCCCACACAGCCAGCACTGTCAGTGCTCCCACAACACAGCCAGCACTGTCAGTGCTCCCCCCACACAGCCCGCACTGTAAGTGCTCCCTCCACACAGCCAGCACGGTCAGTGCTCCCACCACACAGCCAGCACTGTCAGTGCTCCCACCACACAGCCAGCACTGTCAGTGCTCCCCTACACAGCCAGCACTGTCAGTGCTCCCCCACACAGCCGCACTGTCAGTGCTCCCACCACACAGCCAGCACTGTCAGTGCTCCCCCCACACAGCCAGCACTGTCAGTGCTCCCCCACACAGCCAGCACTGTCAGTGCTCCCCCACGCAGCTAGCACTGTCAGTGCTCCCCCACATAGCCAGCACTGCCAGTGCTCCCCCACACAGCCAGCACTGTCAGTGCTTCCCCCCACACAGCCAGCACTGTCAGTGCTCCCCCACACAGCCAGCACTGTCACTGCTCCCCCACGCAGCCAGCACTGTCAGTGCTCCCCCACACAGCCAGCACTGCCAGTGCTCCCCCCGCACAGCCAGCACTGTCAGTGCTCCCACAACACAGCCAGCGCTCTCAGTGCTCCTCCCACACAGCCAGCACTGTCAGTGCTCCCACCACACAGCCAGAACTGTCAGTGCTCCCCCACACAGCCAGCACTGTCAGTGCTCCCACCACACAGCCAGCACTGTCAGTGTTCCCCACGCCCCAGACCCAGCTCCTGATTGGCTGAGAGGCTGTCAGTCAGCGCCAGGAGATACTGATTGGCTGAGTGACTGTCAGTCAGCGGTTGGAGCTCCTGATTGGCTGAGAGACTGCCAGTCGGTGGCTGGAGCTCCTGATTGGCTGAGAGACTGTCAGTCAGCGGCTGGAGCTCCTGATTGGCTGAGAGACTGTCAGTCAGCGGCTAGAGCTCCTGATTGGCTGAGATTGTTTCAGTCAGCGGCTGGAGCTCCTGATTGGCTGAGTGGCTGTTCGTAGCGGCTGGAGCTCCTGATTGGCAGAGAGGCTGTCAGTCAGCGGCTGGAGCTCCTGATTGGCTGAGAGACTGTCAGTCAGCGGCTGGAGCTCCTGATTGGCTGAGAAGCTGTCAGTCAGCGGTTGGGGCTCCTGATTCGCTGAGAGGCTGTCAGTCAGCGGCTGGAGCTCCTGATTGGCTGAGAGGCTGTCAGTCAGCGGTTGGGGCTCCTGATTGGCTGAGAGACTGTCAGTCAACGGCTGGAGCTCCTGATTGGCTGAGAGACTGTCAGTCAGCGGCTGGAGCTCCTGATTGGCTGAGAGGCTGTCAGTCAGCGGCTGGAGCTCCTGATTTGCTGAGAGGCAGTCAGTTAGCGGCTGGAGCTCCTGATTGGCTGAGAGGCTGTCAGTCAGCGGCTGGAGCTCCTGATTGGTTGAGAGGCTGTCAGTCAGCGGCTGGACCTCCTGATTGGTTGAGAGGCTGTCAGTCAGCGGCTGGAGCACCTGATTGGCTGAGAGACTTTCAGTCAGTTTTATTTTCTCATTAATTTAATAATTGATGTGACCGGATATTTCACCGCGACCTTGATCTGCTCCCTGAACCTGGACTGAGTCACCACATAAATAAATGTGTTTGTGCAGCAATTTAAATCCCGCAGCATCCATCCGACTTGTTGTAAATTATATTGAGGCTCGGTGAGGTAATATAATCCTCTCACATCCAAATAGAAAAATTTAATCACAGACACGGTCCAGAGGAGGATGAACGTTCCGGAGATGCTGAAGAGTAAAATCATTGACTTCCTTCTGCTCTCCATCTCTGGGTCGCTGCGATTGTCTCCCTGGCTCTGGGCCCTCAGTGCCTTCCGGACCCGACTGCTGAGTAAAATGTGTCTGACTGTCAGAGCGTTGGTCAACAGGATTGAGAAGAACGGCATCAATGGGTTTACAACCTGATCAAACCAGAGATACCCACCCCATCCCGGGTCAGTGAAAACGCTGCTCTTTATGACGCAGTCCCACTGGACATTGTCGATTATCCTCCCAGGTTCCAATGTAAAGTACCAGGAGATGTTTTTCACACAGAGCAGGAGGCCGCTTGTGGACAGAACCACAGCCGCAGTTTTCCCGGTGCAATATTTACTTTTCAGTTTCTGGCAGCGAATGGCCACAAATCGATCAAAGGAGAAAGTGAGGGTGAACCAGACAGAGCAGTCCGTGGCTGCAGCCTGCAGGACAGAGTTAACACGACACACAGGGGTGAGGTCCAGGAAACTCCAGGGGAAATAATAATAACTGATCATGTTCAGTATGGGACGAGTGATAATAAACAGCAGATCCGCCGTTGCCATGGCCACCAGGTAGCGAGTGGTGCAGGTAGAGAGACCACACTTCCCCCGACACAGAATCACAATTCCCAGTATATTAACTGTCAGAGAGAGAAAGGAGAGACGCGGGAAATTACTGGGTAATGAATCTCCCTGTCTGAACCAGGACACAATTGCAGCACCAATATAATGGACAGTGGGTGGGTGGGGGTGTGGGGAGAGGAGTGGGCACAGAGATTAACATTGCAGAGAGGGGAGTAGGAAATGTAACTCCAGTGTTAAATGTGGGGAATGGGGGGAAAGTGTGAATTGCAGCCCTGTCAGTTTGATGGCAGTGGTAGGAAAATGTTTATAATTCAGAGACCTTTGGGAGAGGTTACATTTCTCATTTAGTCTGATTTACAGGATTCACTCAGGCCGGCCAGGTTTCCCAAACCGGATACAAACATACCCGAGATTGTCATCCCAGCTCAATTATTGGACCACACCCCAGATTGGACCGTTCCCTGGACTGGATTTCTGATGGGGTTGGACCCCACTCCTGGTTTATTTGAATACTCCACGATCAATGGGAAAAATAAAACAAACGCGGGACCTTCCCACTTCATAACCATGGGAGGAATAGAAATATAGAATGTACAGTGCAAAATGAGGCCATTCGGCCCATCGAGTCTGCAACGGCCCTTGGAAAGAGAAAACTAGTTCAGCCCACCCCATCCCCATAACCCAGTGACCCCATCAAAATTGTCTGGAAACTAAACACAATTTATCTTGGCCGATCCACCTAACCCGCACATCTTTGGACTGTGGGAGGAAACCGGAGCACCCGGAGGAAACCCACGCAGACACGGGTGAGAAAGTGCAGACTCCGCACAGACAGTGACCCAAGCCGGGAATCGAACCTGGGACCCTGGAGCTGTGAATCAACTGTGCCAACCACTGTGCTACCGTGCAGCCCGGCCTGTCCAGAATAGAGTCTGTCCAGTCTCCAGAACATCCCGAGGGATCACCCCTCCCAGGTTTAGTCATTCGTAAAGCACCCGCTGCCAGGAATCCCCCATTGCCATGTCTGGAACATCCCAACATCACTGTTCCCAGGAATCCATCCTCTCACTGTTTGGAAAGAATCCCTGCCAAGCTTTTCTCAGGAATATTCCCGCTCCGGCATTGGACATTCCCCAGGGTTCACTTGGCCGGAATCGACTCTCTCCAGATTCGGACTCATTGCATTCGTCAAAAATGTAGGAACATTACAAAACAAGAGCGTTAAGATGGAGGAGAAAGTTCCCAGAATAAAGTTGTTGAAATTAAAGTTACATCCTGCGGGACCTAACATCCGAATTGGACGATGAGATGTTGCTCCTCCAGCTTGCGTTGGGCTTCACTGCATTCTGGCAGCAGGCCAAGGACAGACATGTGGGCCTGAGAGCAAGGTGCTGAGTTAACATTGCCACAACAGGAAGGCTGGGGCCATGCTGTGGGCTGAGTGAAGGTGTTCCACAAAGCAGTCTCCCAGTCTGCGTTTAGTCTCCCCAATGTCGAGGAGTCGGTATTGGCAGCAGCGAATACAGGAGAACAAACTGAAGGCACAGAAGTGAAACGCTGCTTCCCCAGAAAGGAGAGTTTGCTGCTGAGAACCGGGACACGGGAGGAGGTAAAGGGACAGTTGTTGCACCGTCTGGGATTGCAGGGGAAGGTGCTGGGGGAAGGGAAAGGGGTGTGGGGTGTGAGGGGGAAGTGGAGAAGGGGGAGGGAGCGGTACCCGAGGAATGCAGACATTGAGAGGGGTGGTAGGAGAGAGGTGAAGATGTGTTTGGTGGTGACATCATGCTGGAGTTGGCAGAAATCGAGGATTTTCCTTTCAATGAGAAGGCTGATGGTGTGGAAAGTGAGGAGGGGAACCCTATCATGTGGCTGAAGTGCCTATAGAAACGGAGTGCTGAAGGCAAACAGAGTGTATCTGAGTTTGGGTAAGGCTGAGTTCGGGTAAGAGGGGAGTGACAAAAAAAAAAAAAAAAAAAAAAATCAAGTTAATTAAGTAAAGTAATTAACTAGTTAAGGGAATTTGGTGCTCACCTGAAGGAGGTGCAGAGAAGCAGACCTGTGAGGGAGTCTCTGGAGCAATTACATCACAGCCAGCAGGTAAGTGTTTGGCTTGTAACTGGTAAGTGATTTCTCTCTCTTTGACTTTCTCCTAGCTGTGTAGTGTAGTTCAAATTTAACTTCAGGTTTAAGTCATGGCAGGAGAGCTCAGACCCGTGTCATGCTCCTCTTGTGAGATGTGGCAAGTCAGGGACCCTTCTGGTGTCCCTGACTCCTTCATCTGCAAGAAGTGTGTCCAACTGCAGCTCCTGTTAGACCGCTTGACGGCTCTGGAGCTGCGGATGGACTCACTTTGGAGCATCCGCGATGCTGAGGAAGTTGTGGAAAGCACATTCAGTGAGTTGGTCACACCGCAGATTAAAATTACTGAGGCAGATAGGGAAAGGGTGACCAACAGACAGAGGAAGAGTAGGAAGGCAGTGCAGGGATCCCCTGCGGTCATCTCCCTCCAAAACAGATTTACCGTTTTGGAAACTGTTGGGGGAGATGGCTCACCAGGGGAAGGTGGCAGCAGCCAGGTTCATGGCACCGTGGCTGGCTCTGCTGCACAGAAGGGCGGGAAAAAGAGTGGCAGAGCTATAGTGATAGGGGATTCAATCGTAAGGGGAATAGACAGGCGTTTCTGCGGACGCAAACGAGAATCCAGGTTGGTATGTTGCCTCCCTGGTGCAAGGGTCAAGGATGTCTCGGAGCGGCTGCAGGGCATTCTGGAGGGGGAGGGTGAACAGCCAGCTGTCGTGGTGCATATAGGCACCAACGATATAGGTAAAAAACGGGATGAGGTCCTACAAGCTGAATTTAGGGAGTTAGGAGTTAAACTAAAAAGTAGGACCTCAAAGGTAGTAATCTCAGGATTGCTACCAGTGCCACGTGATAGTCAGAGTAGGAATGACAGGATAGCTAGGATGAATACGTGGCTTGAGATCTGGTGCAAGAGGGAGGGTTTCAAATTCCTGGGACATTGGGACCGATTCTGGGGGAGGTGGGACCTGTACAAATCGGACGGTCTGCATCTGGGTGGGACCGGAACCAATGTTCTCGGGGGGGTGTTTGCTAGTGCAGTTGGGGAGGGTTTAAACTAATGTGCCAGGGGGATGGGAACCGATGTAGGAAGTCAGTGGGGACAGAAACAAAAGGCAGGAAGGGAGAGTGTGTAAAGCATGACCAGAGAAAGCAGGGCAGAGAGCAAGGAAGGTCTACATTAAACTGCATTTATTTCAATGCAAGGGGCCTGACGGGCAAAGCGGATGAACTCAGGGCATGGACGGGCACATGGGACTGGGATATTATAGCTATGACTGAAACATGGCTAAGGGAGGGGCAGGACTGGCAGCTCAATGTTCCGGGCTACAGATGCTATAGAAAGGATAGAACAGGAGGTAAGAGAGGAGGAGGAGTGGCGTTTTTGATTAGGGAGAACATCACGGCAGTACTTATAGGGGATATATCCGAGGGTTCGCCCACTGAGTCTATATGGGTGGAACTGAAAAATAAGAAGGGAGAGATCACCTTGGTAGGACTGTACTACAGGCCCCCAAATAGTCAGCGGGAAATTGAGGAGCAAATATGTAAGGAGATTACAGATAGCTGCAAGAGTAATAGGGTGGTAGTAGTAGGGGACTTTAACTTTCCCAACATTGACTGGGACAGTCATAGCATTAGGGGCTTGGATGGAGGGAAATTTGTTGAGTGTATTCAGGAGGAATTTCTCATTCAGTATGTGGATGGACCGACTAGAGAGGGGGCAAAACTTGACCTCGTCTTGGGAAATAAGGAAGGGCAAGTGATAGAAGTGCTAGTGAGGGATCACTTTGGGACAAGTGACCATAATTCCATTAGTTTTAAGATAGCTATGGAGAATGATAGCTCTGGCCCAAGAGTTAAAATTCTTAATTGGGGCAAGGCCAATTTTGATGGTATCAGACAGGAACTTGCAGAGGTAGATTGGGGGAGACTATTGGCAGACAAAGGGACGGCTGGTAAATGGGAGGCTTTTAAAAATGTGTTAACCAGGGTGCAGGGTAAGCACATTCCCTTTAGAGTGAAGGGCAGGGCTGGTAGAAGTAGGGAACCCTGGATGACTCGAGATATTGAGACTCTGGTCAAAAAGAAGAAGGAGGCATATGACGTACATAAGCAACTGGGATCAAGGAGATCCCTTGAAGAGTATAGAGATTGTCGAAATAGAGTTAAGAGGGAAATCAGGAGGGCAAAAAGGGGACATGAAATTGCTTTGGCAAATAATGCAAGGGAGAATCCAAAGAGATTCTACAGATACATAAAGGGGAAAAGAGTAACTAGGGACAGAGTAGGGCCTCTTAAGGATCAACAAGGGCATTTATGTGCAGAGCCACAAGAGTTGGGTGAGATCCTGAATGAATATTTCTCATCGGTATTCACGGTGGAGAAAGGCATGGATGTTGGGAAACTAAGGGAAATAAATAGTGATGTCTTGAGAAGTGTGCATATTACAGAGGAGGAGGTGCTGGAAGTCTTAAAGCGCATCAAGGTAGATAAATCCCCGGGACCTGATGAAATGTATCCCAGGATGTTGTGGGAGGCTAGGGAGGAAATTGCGGGTCCCCTAACCGAGATATTTGAATCATCGGCAGCCACAGGTGAGGTGCCTGAAGATTGGAGAGTGGCGAATGTTGTGCCCTTGTTTAAGAAGGGCAGCAGGGAAAAGCCTGGGAACTACAGACCGGTGAGCCTAACGTCTGTAGTAGGTAAGTTGCTAGAAGGTATTCTGAGAGACAGGATCTACAAGCATTTAGAGAGGCAAGGACTGATTCGGGGCAGTCAGCATGGCTTTGTGCGTGGAAAATCATGTCTCACAAATTTGATTGAGTTTTTTGAGGGAGTGACCAAGAAGGTAGATGAGGGTAGTGCAGTAGACGTTGTCTACATGGACTTTAGCAAAGCCTTTGACAAGGTACCGCATGGTAGGTTGTTGCAGAAGGTTAAAGCTCACGGGATCAAGGGTGAGGTTGCCAATTGGATTCAAAATTGGCTGGACGACAGAAGGCAGAGGGTGGTTGTAGAGGGTTGTTTTTCAAACTGGAGGCCTGTGACCAGTGGTGTGCCTCAGGGATCGGTGCTGGGTCCACTGTTATTTGTGATTTATATTAATGATTTGGATGAGAATTTAGTAGGCATGGTTAGTAAGTTTGCAGATGACACCAAGATTGGTGGCACAGTGGATAGTGAAGAAGGTTATCTAGGATTGCAACGGGATCTTGATCAATTAGGCCAGTGGGCCGACGAATGGCAGATGGAGTTTAATTTAGATAAATGTGAGGTGATGCATTTTGGCAGATCGAATCAGGCCAGGACCTACTCAGTTAATGGTATGGCGTTGGGGAGAGTTATAGAACAAAGAGATCTAGGAGTACAGGTTCATAGCTCCTTGAAGGTGGAGTCGCAGGTGGACAGGGTGGTGAAGAAGGCATTCGGCATGCTTGGTTTCATTGGTCAGAACATTGAATATAGGAGTTGGGACGTCTTGTTGAAGTTGTACAAGACATTGGTACGGCCACACTTGGAATACTGTGTGCAGTTCTGGTCACCCTATTATAGAAAGGATATTATTAAACTAGAAAGAGTGCAGAAAAGATTTACTAGGATGTTGCCGGGACTTGATGGTTTGAGTTATAAGGAGAGGCTGGATAGACTGGGACTTTTTTCCCTGGAGCGTAGGAGGCTTAGGGGTGATCTTATAGAGGTCTATAAAATAATGAGGGGCATAGATAAGGTAGATAGTCAACATCTTTTCCCAAAGGTAGGGGAGTCTAAAACTAGAGGGCATAGGTTTAAGGTGAGAGGGGAGAGATTCAGAAGGGCCCAGAGGGGCAATTTCTTCACTCAGAGGGTAGTGAGTGTCTGGAATGGGCTGCCAGAGGTAGTAGTAGAAGCGGGTACAATTGTGTCTTTCAAAAAGCATTTAGATGGTTACATGGGTAAGATGGGTATAGAGGGTTATGGGCCAAGTGCGGGCAACTGGGACTAGCTTAATGGTAAAAACTGGGCGGCGTGGACTGGTTGGGCCGAAGGGCCTGTTTCCATGCTGTAAACTTCTATGATTCTATGATTCTATGTTTCCGGGAGGGAGGGGGCTGTGTGAGGACAGAGGTGTGAGAAGTGAATTGAACACGATCGAGAGCCCTGTTAACAAAGGAAGGTGGTGGGGACGGCCCGGTTAAGGAAAAGACAGACATGCCAGGGGGACTATTTTCGAAGACGCCAGCATCAGAACAGAGGCGATGGAGGCGGAGAAAGTGGGAGAATGAGATGCAGTCTTTACAGGAAGCAGGGTATGAGGATCTGTACACAGCCCTCGTGTTGGGGAACGGAGGTGCAGAGGGATTGGACGTCCATTGTGAAGATTAGGCGGTTAGGGCCAGGGAAATGGACCTTGTTTACGACACCAGAGGAATCAGGAAACGTAAAATCCCCACAGTGCAGAAGGAGGCCATTCGGCCCATTAAGTCTGTACCAAACCTCTGAAAGAGTACCTCAACCAAGCTCACTCCCCCGCCTATCTCATTAACCCCTGAATCTAACCTACACATCTTTTTGGACACTACGGAGTAATTTAGCATGGCCAATCCACCTAACCTGCACATCTTTGGGCTATGGGAGGTAACCGGAGACCCGGAGGAAACCCACACAGACAGGGAGAGAAAGTGCAGTCTCCACACAGACAGTCACCCAAGGTGGGAAGTGATCCGGAGACCCTGGTGCTGTGAGGCAGCAGTGCAAACCAGTGTGTCACTGTGACACCACTGCCTTTGGGAAGGGGCAGAACAGGGTAAAGTGGATGGAATCAAGATCGGAATAAATGATCTTGGTGGGGCTGGAACAGGCCGAAATAATGGGTGCACTGGGACGTTCCTGTTTGTGGATTTTGGGAAGGAGGTAGAAGCGGGAGGTTGATGCAGGATGTGTGGGGTTGTGGGACTATGATGTCCGAGGCTGAGGACAGAAGATATCCAGAGTCAACGAGGTCAGTGAAAGCCCTGGAAACAATATCCTGATGTTTGGTGGTGTGCTGCTGGTCCAGGGGGAGGTACCAGGATGGGCCTGAGAGCTGACGGTCAGCCTCTGTGAGGAAGAGGTCAGGACACCAGACAATAATGGCACCACCCTTGTGAGCAGCTTAGATCACCAGGCCAGGCTTGGATATCAGAGAGAGGATTGGAGCAAGTTTAGAGTGAGTCAGGATAGAGTTGGTGAGAGGCACAGAGAAATTGAGACGGTCGATGTCGGACTGACAGATCTCAATGAAAAGATCAAGAGCTGATAGGAGGCCAGAGGGTGGGTCCAGGTAGAGGGAGATCACTGGAGGCGGATGGATTTCACAACAAATATTCATAAAATAGACAGAAACAGCAGAGACAATATTATTTATTCACTGATCACCATCAGAATAATTACCAAAGAATTGAAAAGCAGAAGTCGGTCTCTGTTATTCTTGAATTTAGAACAGAATATAATCAAATCTTCCAGTCACAATGTCAACAGTTGGAAGCATTGAATTAGAAGTCTGAGTTAAAAGAAATCCAGTAACACAGAGTATACTAAATAGTCGGCACATATTCCAAAGTCAGCATTCTTCCTGACACATTTCATCCAATTATTGCAATAACTACCAGAAATAATAGATCTGAGTAGTATGATAGATGTTAAACAATTTGATTTTCTAAAGGCCGTCAGTAAGATCCGACATAACAGACTGATGGGTAATCTCAGAGCCAGTGGAGTTAGGGGACACAGCAGCAGGATGGACACATGCTGGCGACACACACAGAAAACAGCGAGAGGAGTTAAAGGGATTTAGGCTGATTGATGGAAGGTGGGAAGTGGTGTTCCACAAGGATCAGCACTGGGATCACTCTCCTTCACCATTCCCATCAACAATATGGGATCGGGAAGCAGAATGATAATTACATAATTTACAGACAAAATCAAATTGAGAGTGATAGTGAATACGGAGGCAGAATACAACTAATTAGAGGCACACACCATCATTAATTATGAATTTTCAAAGTGGGTATTTCGATGGGACATTAATGTCCCGACAGATCAGTGTCCGCTGCTGCATTTTGTTCAGAACAATAGGTCCCCCAATCACTCCTTGGAAAACAAGTGTGTGAATGGACTGGAGGGGTTTCTGGCTTCAGGTGAATAGATTCACAAATCGTGTGAAGCAGAAAGACAGTTTAAAAACACCCATAAAAATTGATCAAACTTGTGAGTTCATTTCAGGATGAATAGGAATGAGAAAATATCACAAAACCTATTGGAATGCTGCACTGCTGTGGGTTTTGTGAAATCTTAGACTGTGGGTGATATCTGTTCATGTTAGAGTAGATCAATAGAAAACAGAGATAGAGACATTTCACTTCATACAATAAATATCAAACATCTTCAAAACACAGCCAAACTCTTCCTGTTTTCAACCTATTCCAAAGTTAAAACACACAGAGAGAACTCCACAGAATGGAGCGACCCCTCCCCAATAAAATACATCATTTCAAAATAGAACCAACTAATTTCAGTCCAGTTACTGACCCACACACAATACAATTCCACACGGACAGATAGTCCCAGTAATAGATAGATAATTGGATCAGATATTCCACTCTGGTGAGAGTCCCACAGTCAGTACAATTCTACACTGACAGACATTTCCAGTAATCCTTGTTCACCGCTGTCAGATATTCCACTCTGGTTAGTGATCCACACTCAGTACAATTCCACACTGACAGATACTTCCAGTAATCCTTGTTCACCGCTGTCAGATATTCCACTCTGGATAGTGACCCACAGTCAGTACAATTCTACACTGACAGACACTTCCAGTAATCCTTGTTCACCACCGTCAGATATTCCACTCTGATAGTGACCCACAGTCAGTACAATTCTACACTGACACATACCCACACTCAGTGTGATTTAATTCTTTCTCCTCCTAAACCTCCCTTCAGAGAGATTGCCTTTACTGAGATCCAATCTAACATTATACAAGATTCCACTCAAAATAATAACGTCACCGGTCAGAGATCCAGTGAGTTACAAGCAGAGGTTTATTGTGAGTTGATGAAAGGGATTCAAACCATTGACAGGCTTAAAGACATTTGACAATGATATCGTTGACCAGGTGTCGATATAACAGTGAGCACGAGATCAGGATCAGATATTTTCAGTCCCAGTTTAAAATCAGAGAGCCGCTCACACACAGATTTACACAACTTCAATGGTGATGGTCACTTACCAGGAACACCAACAATAGCCAGGATTGGGTAGAATATTTTCTCAGCAGTCTGAATTGGATAAAGCATTTTCAGTGTGAAGTGATGTGTCCCTTCCTGCGATTGGCAATCTCTCTGTCTAAAACTCTGAGGTTAAATATTCTCCAAGATTTTAATTAATACCCTGTGGAGCCGCCTCAGGGAAATTGAGGTTGTGACATCGTTTAACTTATTTTTCAAGGTGTGAACAAACAGATTACGATATTGTGTTCAGTGAAAGAAAATATTATTTTTCTGAGTGAGTGACCTCTTTGCAAACACTGGACGGTGTTGATCACATTGTTCAACTAACATTAACAGAAAGGATGCTGTCCACTCAGACACCATCAGTCCCATCTCTACATCTCAGATTGTTTCAGTGATAACCCTCACTCCACTGTAACCATTCAGTGATTCAGTTCCAATTGTCAGTGTGTTTCTCTGGGTGTGTCCCCTGCACTCTGGGGTGTAGCTGTCTCTGGAACTGTGACCATTCAGTGATTCAGTTCCAATTGTCAGTGTGTTTCTCTGGGTGGTTCCACTGCACTCTGGGATGTAGCTGCCTCTGTAACTGTGACCATTCCTTTATTTTATTTCCGTTGTTTCTGTTTGAGAATAAGTAGAACATTTCAATGTCTCCAAAATCTGGAACTATTTAAAGTGCAAAGTATGAGATCCCATATCTGAATCTGATTCAGCCCCTCAAACTAAGAAAATATTTAGCATCATTGGAACCTCAGAAAACTCAGAGGCTGCAGCAGCAACAAACTCATCACCTCAGAGAGCAGCATTAATACATAGTCAGCAGTGAAAACTAGTACCCCGTCTCTAACTGACACCGGCCTCCATCTGATACACACACTTCAACTGGGAGAGAGGCAGGGTGAGATGTGGAGGAAGAGAGAACTGGTCTGTGAGATGTGCTGATAGAAGACAGCGTGAGAGAGAAAGAGGGTGGGAGGAGAGATATTGGGAGAGAAAGAGGGTGGAGAAATAAAGGATAAAACGGGAGAAGGAGGTGGATTGTCTGAGAGAAAGGGAAGCAGAGAGTGGAGAGGGTGAGTGGCTGAGGGAGGCAGATTGGGTGAGAAGGATGGTGTATTAAATACTCACATAATCTTAGACATAAGTACAGGAGAGAGCGACTGAGGGAGCGGGAGAGGGAAAGATTGTGAGCGAAAGTGTGAGAGAGGGAAAGAGAGTGAGAGAAAGTGTGATAGAGGGAAAGAGTGTGAGAGAAAGTGTGAGAGATGGAAAGAGTGTGAGAGAAAGTGTGATAGAGGGAAAGAGTATGAGCGAAAGTGTGAGAGAGGGAAAGAGTGTGAGAGAGGGAAAGAGAGTCAGAGAAAGTGTGAGAGAGGAAAGTGTGCGAGAAAGTGTGAGAGACGGAAAATGTGAGAGAGGGAAAGAGTATGAGAGAAAGTGTGAGAGAGGGAAAGAGTTTAAGACAAAGTGTGAGCGAGTGAAAGTGAGCCAGAGAAATTGTGAGAGAGGGAAAGAGAGTGAGAAAAAGTGTGAGAGAGGGAAAGTGTGAGAGAGGGGAAGAATGGGAGAGAACGTGTGAGAGAGAGAAAGAGTGTGAGAGAAATTGTGAGAGAGGGAAAGAGAGTGAGAGAAATTGTGAGAGAGGCAATGAGTGAGAAAATGTGTGAGAGAGGGAAAGAGTGAGAGAGGGAAAGATTGTGAGAGAAATTGTGAGAGAGAGAAAGAGAGTGAGAGAAATTGTGAGAGAGGGAAAGAGAGTGAGAGAAATTGTGAGAGAGGGAAAGAGTGTGAGAGAAATTGTGAGAGAGGGAAAGAGTGTAAGAGAAATTGTGAGAGAGGGATAGAGAGTGAGAGAAATTAAGAGAGGGACAAAGTGTGAGAGAGAGAAAGAGTGTGAGAGAAAGTGTCATTGAGGGAGTTTTGTGAGAGGGAGGGAGGCATGGAGGGAGAGAGATATAGGGATGGAGAGAGAGAGGGACAGAGTGTGAAAGTGTCTAACGGAGATGTGAGAGAGGGAGAGAGGGAGGCATGATGCAGAGAGAGAGAGGGGGGGAGAGTGAGAGAGGGGGACAGAATGTGAGAGAGGGGTAAGTGTGAGACAAGGGAAATCTGCTAGAGATAGTGGGAGAGTGGGAGTGAGTATCAATGAAGAAGAAAGTATGTGAGAGGCAGGAATTTGAGAGAGGGAGTGTGAGAGATGGAGGGATTGTGAGAGATGGCGGGTGAGAGAGGGAGAGAGTGTGAGGAAGGGAGAGTGAGCGAGACAGGTAGGTTGTGTTAGACAGGGAGAGAGTGTGAGAGAGGCAGAGAGTCTGAGAGGGAGACAGTGGGAGATAGGGAGGGTGACTGAGGTAGAGAATGTGTCAGAGGGAGAGAAAGTGAGGGGGAGAGTGTGAGAGAGGGTGAGAGTGCTAGAGAGGGAGGGAGTACAAAAGAGAGAATGCGAAAGGGGAGAGGGGGAGAGAGTGTGAGAGAGGGAGAAAGTATGAGAGAGGGAGGGTGAGAGAGGGAGGGTGAGAGAGTGAGAGAGTGTGAGAGAGTGAGGCACTGTGAGAGAGGGAGGGAGTGTGAGAGGGGGACAGAATGTGATAGAGGGAGAGAGTGTCAGAGAGGGAGACAGTGTGAGAGAGGGAGAGAGTGTCAGAGAGGGAGACAGTGTGGGAGAGGGAGAGAGTGTAAGAGAGGGAGAGAGTGTGAGAGAGGGAGAGAGTGTGAGAGAGGGAGAGAGTGTGAGAGAGGGAGACAGTGTGGAAGAGGGAGAGAGTGGGAGAGAGGGAGAGAGTGTGAGAGAGGGAGAGAGTGTGGGAGAGGGAGAGACTGAGAGTGGGTGACAGTGTGGGAGAGGGAGAGAGTGTGAGAGTGGGAGGGATTGTTGAGAGGGAGAGAGTGTTAGAGAGGGAGAGAGTGTGAGAGTGGGATACAGTGTGGGAGAGGGAGAGAGTGTGAGAGAGGGAGGGATTGTTGAGAGGGAGAGAGTGTGAGCGAGGGAGAGAGTGTGAGAGTGGGTGACAGTGTGGGAGAGGAGAGAGTGTGAGAGAGGGAGACAGTGTGAGAGAGGGGGAGAGTGTGAGAGAGGGCGACAGTGTGAGAGAGGGAGACAGTGTGGGAGAGGGAGAGAGTGTGAGAGTGGGTGTCAGTGTGGGAGAGGGAGAGAGTGTGAGAGTGGGAGGGATTGTTGAGAGGGAGATAGTGTGAGCGAGGTAGAGAGTGTGGGAGAGGGATAGTGTGAGAGAGTGGGTGTGAGGGAGGGAGGGAGTGCAAGTGAGAGATAGAGTGTGAGGGAGTGCTCTTGGAGATACAGAGAACAAAGAACAAAGAAATGTACAGCACAGGAACAGGCCCTTCGGCCCTCCAAGCCCGTGCCGACCATGCTGCCCGACTAAACTACAATCTTCTACACTTCCGGGGTCCGTATCCCTCTATTCCCAACCTCTTCATGTCTTTGTCAAGATGCCCCTTAAATGTCACTATCGTAAAGATATGTGGAACTGGGTATCAGGGGGAAACACAATCCGGATTAATACATTTGCTGAGGAAACAAACGTGTTCCTAAATTATAAAAATCTGATCAGAAGTAAATGTCCTCCATGCAGTATTGCACCATTTAAGTTGTGAATAACTGACAGAGTGTGATAGGTCAGTTATTGTGCAGAGCTGGAATAGAGCTTGTCTTTCCCCAGTCAGAGGCCAGAAAGCAAACACGTGGCACAGCCGCTTTTAAAAATAATTGTAAAGCAACCGGAAAAAAGATAGACCTCCCTCTAATTATTAAATGTGCGTCTGCTTTTATTGAGAGCAACACAGATGTTTTCAATATTAAAGCACAGGCAGCGCCCAGGGTCAGACAGATTGGAACTTACAATGAAGTTGATGCTGTGAAGTAAGCAGTGAGCTAAAGCGGGCGCTGGGTTCACACATAGACACAGTGAATAGAAAGGATTACAGTGAGAATACTCGCGGTGCTGGGGAACTTGGAGGGACCCTGCAGGTGTTGGTCCCATCATCTCACAGCCAGACCACATCCAAAGCCTTTAAAATGCGTGAAGTCCCGAAGGAGGACAGTCATTCCTGGGGCTGGTTTAGCACACTGGGATAAATCGCTGGCTTTTAAAGCAGACCAAGGCAGGCCAGCAGCACGGTTCAATTCCCGTACCAGCCTCCCCGAACAGGCGCCGGAATGTGGCGACTAGGGGCTTTTCACAGTAACTTCATTTGAAGCCTACTTGTGACAATAAGCGATTTTCATTTCATTTCATTCCATTTCATTTCATTCCGTTTGAACTCAGCGGCTCTGTAGATGAGCAGATGATTCAATCCCACTGCACCGCCCTTTCCCTGGAGACGTACATTTGATTTCTGTCGCTCCTACCATTCCCTGTGAAACCACTGTTGTATCTGCCGGCACCAGTGTCCCAGGCCGTGCAGACCAGATCAGAACCACTCGCTGTGTGAATCGTTTAGAAGCAGTTTTCCCTTCGGGATGATTGGATTGGCTGGGGCTGGGTTATTGGGAATAAAAGACGATGATGTGAGAATCCTTCCACACATTTAAGATGATAAAGTTTTTGATAATCTGGATGTAAATGAACTGTTTCCATGAACAATATAACTATCTGTGGGAAAGATGTAACTGAAGTATATGATCATGCAGCTACATTCATCAGGAGTAATGCAGAGCCGGAACTGATAACAAATGGCAACATGGGGAGACCACACGGTCACTCACACCTCCTCCACCATTCAATTTAATCACTGCTCAGCTTCTGCCTCAATGTCATTTCCCGCTTGTTCCTCACATCCTATCATTACCTCATTTTCTGTAAGAATAATGGAGGCTGACACCCAAAGCCATATTTCAAACCGAGTTGGACAGTTACGGCCGTAAGACCATAAGACACAGGAGCTGAACTTGGTCACTCGACCCAGCGAGCCTGCTCCGCCAGTCAATCATGGCTGATATGTTTCTCATCCTCATTCTCCTACCTTCTCACCTTCTCCCCATAACCCCTGATCTCCTCATTAACCAAGAACCTATCTGTCTCTGTCTTAAAGACACTCAGTGATTTGGCCTCCACAGCCTTCTGTGACAGAGTCCCACCGATTCACCACCCTCGGGCTGAATAAATTCCTCCACATCTCTGTTTTAAAGGATCGTGCCTTTAGTCTGAGACAGTGTCCTCTGGTTCTAGTTTTTCATACAAGTGGAAACATCCTCTCCACATCCACTCTGTCCAGGCCTCACAGTATCCTGGAAGTTTCAATAAGATACCCCTCATCCTTCTTAACTCCAACGAGTACAGACCCCAGAGTCCTCAACCATTCCTCATACGACAAGCTCTTCATTCCAGGGATCGTTCTAGTGAACCTCCTCTGGACCTTTCCAAGGGAAGCATGCCTTTCTTCAGATACGGGGCCCAGAACTGCTCACAATACTCCAAATGGGGCCTGACCAGAGACTTATACAGCCTCAGAAATGCATCCCTGCTCTTGTACTCGCGCCCTCTCGACATGAATGCTAACATTACAATTGCCTTCCTAACTGCCGACTGAACCTGCCCGTTAACCGTAAGAGAATCGTGAACAAGGCCTCCCAAGTCCCTTTGTGCTTCTCATTTCCGAAGCATTTCCACTTTTAGAGAATAGTCAATTCCTCCATTCCTCCTTCCAAAGTGCATAACCTCACACTTTTCCATATTGTATTCCATCTTCCACTTGTTTGCACAATCCCCCAGCCTCTGAGTCCTTCTGCAGCCCCCCCCCTCCCTCCCCCCACCGCTTCCTCAATACTACCTGTCCCTCTACAGATCTTTGTGTCATCTGCAAACTTAGCAACAATGCCTTCAGTTCCTTCTTCCAGATCATTAATGTATATTGTGGAAAGTTGTGGTCCCAGCACAGACCCCTGACGCTCATGACGAGACACCGGCTGCCATCCTGAAAAAGACCCCTTTATCCCCACTCTCTGCCTTCTGCCAGTCAGCCAATTCTTTTTCCATCCCAGGATCTTGCCCTGAACACCATGGGCTCTTAACCAATTTAACAGACTGGAATGCGGCACTGTGTCAAAGGCCTTCTGGAAATCTACATAACTCGCATCCACTGGTTCTCCCTTGTCTAACTTCCTTGTTACCTCCTCAAAGAACTCTAACAGATTTGTCAGGCATGACCTCCCCTTGACGAATCTGTGCTGACTCAGTCCTATTTTATCCTGCACTTCCAAGTACTCCGCAATCTCATCTTTAATAATGGATCTAAAATCTTACCAATGACCGAAGTCAGGCTAACCGGCCGATAATTTCCCGTCTTCTGCCTCCCTCCCTTCTTAACCAGCGGTGCTACATTAGCCACTTTCCTGTCCTCTGGGACCCTTTCTGCCTCCAGTGATTCCTGAAAGATCACCACCACTCCCTCCACAAACTCCTCAGCTATCTCTTTTAGAACCCTGGGATGTAATCCATCCGTCCAGGTCATTCATCCACCTTCAGACCTTTCAGTTTCCGCAGAACCTTCTCCTTAGTGATGGCCACGGCCCTCCCCTCTGCCCCCTGGCTCTCCTGGAGCTCTGGCATCCCACTGGTGCCTTCCACCGTGAAGACTGATGCAAAGTAACTATACAGTTCGTCTGCCATTTCTTTGTTACCTATTGTTACTTCTCCAGTCACATTTTCCAGTGGTCCAATGTCTTTTTTTGTCTCTCTCTTACCTTTTATATATTGAAAAGAACATCTCCCTATCTTCTTTTACATTACTAGCTAGCTTGTCCTCAAATTTCATCTGCTCCTCCTTTATTGCTGTTTCAGTTTTCCTCTGCTCGCTATTAAAGGCTTCCCGATTTTCTGGCATCCCACTATTCCGCGCCACATTGTATGTTTTTTACTTTGATTTACTGCTCTCCTTGACTTCCCTCGTGAGCCATGGACTCCTTGTCCTCCCCTTGGCATGTTTCCTCCTCCTTGGGATGAAATTCTGTTGTTCCTCCCGAATAACCCCCAAAACTGCTGCCATTGCTGTTCCACTGTCTTCCCTGCTCGTCTCCTTTTCCAATCAACTCTGGCCAGCTCCTCCCATGACTTTGTAGTTACCCCTATTTAATTGTAATACTGTTACATCTGACTCCAGCTTCTCCCTCTCAAACTGCAGGGTAAATTCTATCATATTGTGGTCACTGCGCCCTTCGGGTTCCTTCACCTTAAGTTCACTAATCAAGTCTGCTTCATTACACATCACCAAATCCAGAATTGCCTGTTCCCCAGTCGGCTCTGTCACAGACTGCTCCAAAAAAACATCTCATTCCACAAATTCCATTTCTTGGGATCCACGATCAACCTGATTTTCCTGCATGTTGAAGTCCCCCATGATTATTTTAATATTTCCTTTTTTACATGCCTTTTCTATCTCCTGATTTATTTTTTGCTCCACCTCTTGATTACTGCTCCGAGTCCTGCAAATATGTCCGATCAGAGTCTTTTTATCGATTCGATTCCTCAACTCTGTCCATAGGGAATCTCTGCCTTCTGATCCTATATCGCTCCTTGCTATCGATTTAACTTCATTCCTTCCTCACAATGGAGCCCCACCTCCTTTACCCATCTGCCTGTCCTTTCGATAGAACACTTGCACATTTTGATCCCAGCCCTGATCACCTTGTAGCCACGTCTCTGTGATTCCAACAACATCGTACCAGCCAATTTCAATGTGCGCAACATGCAAATTCACCTTGTTCCGTACACTGCGCACATTTAGGTCCACCACCCTCAATGCTGCATTGAGCACCTCCCTTCTCACCCTCGGCACCTTTTTTGCTCTGCCTGAGGGTGATGTTGTTCAGGTATTTGTGTTCTCCGTTTCCCCTTCAGTTATTACACCTGCTGAGCTACCTCTCTGGTTCCCACTCCCTTTCATATTAGTTTCATTTCTCCCGGGTGACACTAACAAGCCTCCCAGCGAGGATAGTGATGTCCCTCCAGTTTAGAAGCTGCCCGCCCTTCTTGTCCAGGTCCCACATTTCCCGGAATATCGCCCAATGGCCCAGAAATCTGAAACCCTCCCTCCTACACCACCAGTTTAGCCACGAGTTTAGCTGTACTATCCTCTTGTTTCTAGCCTCACTCTCACGTGGCACAGGGAGTAATCCTGAGATTCCAACCCGAGAGGTCCTGCTTTTTAGCTTACTGTCTAACTTCCTGAACTCCTTCTGCAGGGCCTCATCGCTCTTCCTGCCGATGTCGTTAGTACCGATGTGAACTAAGACCTCTGGCTGTTCACCCTCCCTCTTCAGGACGTCCTGTGTTCGTTCAGAGACAACCTTGACCCTGGCACCAGGCAGACAACATACCAACCTGGAGTCTCTTTCCTGTCCACAGAAGCGCCGATTTGTGCCCCTTTCTATAGAGTCCCTGTAACTATCGCTTTCCTGCACTTTACCCTCCCCTGCTGAGTAACAGAGCCAGCTGTGGTGCCACTGTTCTGGCTGCTGTTGTTTTCCCCTGAGATGCTATCCCCCAACTGTATCCAACACAGTATACCTATTAGAGAGGGGGACAGCCACAGGGGATTCCAGCGCTGACTGCCTGCCCGTTCCAGCAGTCATCCACCAAACTATCTGCCTGCACCTTAGGTGTGACCACGCCTCCAGAACGTCTACCTATGATGCTTTCCGCCACCTGTATGCTCCTCAGTGCATCCATTTGCTGCTCGAACCGAACCACGCGGTCTGTGTGGAGCTGCCATTGGCTACACCTGCTGCAGACGCAGTTGACCGGAACACTGGAAGCGTCACGGTTCTCCCACATCTCACAGTTAGAGCACTGCACCCTCTGAGTGACATTTATGCACTAGTTAATTCATTCAAAATAATCACTTAAATTATTATCAGATTAAGATACAATTAACTATATGGTCCTGCGCTGGATTTTTACTGTAAATAAATGTTAAATTCTAATCCCTGCTCTCAGGTTTACTTACTCCTCTGCCCATTTAATGAATTAGTTACTGCAGTTGTATAGAACCTGAATTACATGAGTAACACATGAACAGAATGGGAATACAGGGATACGGACCACAGGAAGCGCAGAAGATTATAGGTCAGATGGGCAGCAAGTTCAGCACAGGCTTGAGGGCCGAAGGGTCAATATAGAATCATAGAATCATAGAAGTTTACAGCATGGAAACAGGCCCTTCGGCCCAACCAGTCCATGCCGCCCAGTTTTTACCATTAAGCTAGTCCCAGTTGCCCGCATTTGGCCCATAGCCCTCTATACCCATCTTACCCATGTCACTATCTAAATGTTTTTTAAAAGACACAATTGTACCCGCCTCTACTACTACCTCTGGCAGCACATTCCAGACACTCACTACCCTCTGAGTGAAGAAATTACCCTTCTGAATCTCTCCCTGCTCACCTTAAACCTATGCCCTCTAGTTTTAGACTCCCCTACCTTTGGGAAAAGATGTTGACTATCTACCTTATCTATGCCCCTCATTATTTTATAGACCTCTATAAGATCACCCCTAAGCCTCCTACGCTCCAGGGAAAAAAGTCCCAGTCTATCCAGCCTCTCCTTATAACTCAAACCATCAAGTCCCGGCAACATCCTAGTAAATCTTTTCTGCACTCTTTCTAGTTTAATAATATCCTTTCTATAATAGGGTGACCAGAACTGCACACAGTATTCCAAGTGTGGCCGTACCAATGTCTTGTACAACTTCAACAAGACGTCCCAACTCCTGTATTCAATGTTCTGACCAATGAAACCAAGCATGCCGAATGCCTTCTTCACCACCCTGTCCACCTGCGACTCCACCTTCAAGGAGCTATGAACCTGTACTCCTAGATCTCTTTGTTCTATAACTCTCCCCAACGCCATACCATTAACTGTGTAGGTCCTGGCCTGATTCGATCTGCCAAAATGCATCACCTCACATTTATCTAAATTAAGCTCCATCTGCCATTCGTCGGCCCACTGGCCTAATTGATCAAGATCCCATTGCAACCCTAGATAACCTTCTTCACTATCCACTGTGCTACCAATCTTGGTGTCATCTGCAAACTTACTAACCATGCCTCCTAAATTCTCATCCAAATCATTAATATAAATCACAAATAACAGTGGACCCAGCACCGATCCGTGAGGCACACCACTGGTCACAAGCCTCCAGTTTGAAAAACAACCCTCTACAACCACCCTCTGTCTTCTGTCGTCCAGCCAATTTTGAATCCAATTGGCAACCTCACCCTGGATCCCGTGAGCTTTCACATTCTGCAACAACTTACCATGCGGTACCTTGTCAAAGGCTTTGCTAAAGTCCATGTAGACAACGTCTACTGCACTGCCCTCATCTACCTTCTTGGTCACCCCCTCAAAAAACTCAATCAAATTTGTGAGACATGATTTTCCACGCACAAAGCCATGCTGACTGCCCCGAATCAGTCCTTGCCTCTCTAAATGCTTGTAGATCCTGTCTCTCAGAAGACCTTCTAGCAACTTACCTACTACAGACGTTAGGCTCACCGGTCTGTAGTTCCAAGGCTTTTCCCTGCTGCCCTTCTTAAACAAGGGCACAACTTTCGCTACTCTCCAATCTTCAGGCACCTCACCTGTGGTTGCTGATGAGTCAAATATCTCTGTTAGGGGACCCGCAATGTCCCCCCTAGCCTCCCACAACATCCTGGGTTACATTTCATCAGGTCCCGGGGATTTATCTAACTTGATGCGCTTTAAGACGTCCAGCACCTCCTCCTCTGTAATATGCACACTTCTCAAGACATCACTATTTATTTCCCTTAGTTTCCTAACATCCATGCCTTTCTCCACCGTGAATACCGATGAGAAATATTCATTCAGGATCTCACCCAACTCTTGTGGTTCTGCACATAGATGTCCTTGTTGATCCTTAAGAGGCCCTACTCTGTCCCTAGTTACTCTTTTACCCTTTATGTATCTGTAGAAGCTCTTTGGATTCTCCTTTGCATTATTTGCCAAAGCAATTTCATGTCCCCTTTTTGCCCTCCTGATTTCCCTCTTAACTCTATTTCGACAATCTTTATACTCTTCAAGGGATCCACTTGATCCCAGTTGCTTATGTACGTCATATGCCTCCTTCTTCTTTTTGACCAGAGTCTCAATATCTGGAGTCATCCAGGGTTCCCTACTTCTACCAGCCTTGCCCTTCACTCGAAAGGGAATGTGCTTACCCTGAACCCTGGTTAACACATTTTTAAAAGCCTCCCATTTACCAGCCGTCCCTTTGCCTGCCAACAGTCTCCCCCAATCTACCTCTGAAAGTTCCTGTCTGATACCATCAAAATTGGCCTTGCCCCAATTAAGAATTTTAACTCTTGGGCCAGACCTATCATTCTCCAGAGCTATCTTAAAACTAATGGAGCTATGGTCACTTGTCCCAAAGTGATCCCTCATTAACACTTCTGTCACTTGCCCTTCCTTATTTCCCAAGACGAGGTCAAGTTTTGCCCCCTCTCTAGTCGGTCCATCCACATACTGAATGAGAAATTCCTCCTGAATACACTCAACAAATTTCCCTCCATCCAAGCCCCTAATGCTATGGCTGTCCCAGTCAATGTTGGGAAAGTTAAAGTCCCCTACTACCACCACCCTATTATTCTTGCAGCTATCTGTAATCTCCTTACATATTTGCTCCTCAATTTCCCGCTGACTATTCGGGGGCCTGTAGTACAGTCCTACCAAGGTGATCTCTCCCTTCTTATTTTTCATTTCCACCCATATAGACTCGGTGGGCGAACCCTCTGATATATCCCCTCTAAGTACTGCCGTAATGTTCTCCCTAATCAAAAACGCCACTCCCCCTCCTCTCTTATCTATGTTGTACTTTTATTTGTGCCTTGTTCTTTGTTCTAACTATTTGTATCAGGTATTGCTGAGTCCGGAGACCAAAATCGCAATCAGTCTATGTTACAAGTGTTTGTCTTGAACAACGAACACGAGGTAATGGGACTGAGAGACTGGAAGAGATAATCCCATACCGTCCGGGCCAGACAGCGGAAGAGAAGGCATCATGTGTTCAACAATTAATATGATAATAATAATATTTATTAATAATAATAATCTTTATTGTCACAAGTAGTCCCACATTAACACTACAATGAAGTTACTGTGAAAATCCCCTAGTCGCCACACTCCGGCACCTGTTCGGATACACAGAGGGAGATTTTAGAATGTCCAACTCACCTCACAACAGGTCTTTCGGGACTTGTGGAAGGAAACCGGATCACCCGGAGGAAACCCACGCAGACACGGGGGGAACGTGCAGACTCCACACAGACAGTGACACAAGCCGGGAATCGAACCTGGGACCCCGGAGCTGTGAAGCCAGTGTGCTAACCACTGTGCTATCATGCCGGCCTTCAAATCAGGAATCCTGAAGAATTGGGATAGTGTCGGTATCACGGCTATGGATCTGCTGTGTAATACTGAGAAATAAATCACCAAGGCCATGGCAGGGTTTGATTCTCCTCCAATCCGCCAGCTCCAATCTTAACCATCGCATTAGACCTCGGCATCGATCAGTCCATTAAACCTGGGGAACAGACTCTAATTGAGAAATAATGAATGGAAACAATGGTTGATCACTCTCTTATTGTGAAACAGTCAGTATTTTCCCGAGGAGAAACACTAGAGGATACAGAAGGGAACCAAAAGGACCAGTCTCCCCAACAACACCAGCGGGAGTTTGTAGTTATCCAGTTCCAGCAGTCAGATAGCCTCAATAATTTAAATAAATATGTGACACAATATATAATTGTTTTTCAGCCCATTACTTCCCGGCTTCCATCATTCAAATTGCTGAGACGACTTCAGTAGAAACATGCAGAGATGTCACATGGAATTCCACCACATAGCAGCGATATTTCTAGTAATTAATGGAATTAAAACGTGAAAGATAATTTCTGATATTCATAGAAATTTTCAAATGCATATTATTGTGAAAAGTACAAAGATTTCTAGATATATTCACTAATCATTGGACTGAAAATAATCATATTCCTGGCATGATGATTCTATAGAACGTTAATCACAGTTTAGTTAATTGTGAGCAGAAATGTGCCTGTTCAATTTATTGTGTTATTATAGGATGGTCAGGAATTACTGACTCTATTTGAAAGAACAATCCTATTTTGATTATTGTCTGAACAATATTAATTTACGCCTCTGATTACTGGAATAATCAATCCTTCAATACTCACATTCAAAGTTGCAATTAAATGTTTTTCGTTGTTTACTGTGTTCAATGGACTGAAAACGAACGTGATGCTTTCTATCAATGTTGTGCAAACATGATGGTGTAATATATGTCATCCTGCCTTCCATCATTGGATTTCAGAGATCATAGAATTTACAGTGCAGAAGGAGGCCATTCGGCCCATCGGTTCTGCACGGGCTCTTGGAAAGAGCACCCTACCCAAGCCCACACCTCCACCATATCCACATAACCCAGTAACCGCACCTAACCTGAGGGCAATTTATCATAGCCAATCCACCTAACCTGCACATCTTTGGACTGTGGGAGACAATCAGAGCACCCGGAGGAAGCCCACGCACACACGGGGAGAACGTGCAGACTCCGCACAGACAGTGACCCAGCCGGGGAATCGAACCTGGGACCCTGGCACTGTGACATCATAGTGGTAACCACTGTGCTACCATGCTGCCCGATTTGCTCAGTTTTCTTTGGTAGAAACAGACAGAGAGAATTCTCACACGATTCAGTCATGGCACAACTATGATTAATGGAATTAAATCCTGAGATATAATTGCTGGTATCATGGACATGGGGAATATTTCCCAATACATATTATTGTGGGAAGTTAAAAGATTTATTCATACCGTTAGTGATCAATGGATTAATCAGTATCTTGCCATGATAATTCTCTTGGAAAATGATCATCGGTTTATTGTCCTGTACCCTGTTCTCGGTCCGGCCAGCCCCGTTATCCGGCGCGGCGCACCCACCGGCACAACGGGATTCTCCGTTCCCGCAGCCGGTCAGTGAGGTTTCCCGTTGTGGCCACCCCACGGCGTGGGGAAACCCGCGGACATGGGGGCGCTGCCGGCGAAGGGGAGGATCCTGCCCAGGGAGAATCCCATTGATTGGGATTGTGAGCTGAACAAATGCATTTTTTATTGATGCCTTTATTGTTGTGTGGTCAGGAATTACAGATTCTATTCCACTGATTAACAATCTCCATTTGATTGTGGTCTGACCAGTAATTAGAAACCGCCTGTGATTATTGCAATGAACAATCCTTTGACAATCACAGTGAAAGATGCAATGAAATGTTTTTAGTTATTTGCTGTGTTTAATGGACTGAAAACTAATTTGTTATTTTCTATCAATGTTGCACAAATAATAATTAGTTGTGTCATGCTTGTTGGACATTGACATAATGAGCTGTTCGCTGATTTAATTAAACCTCGCAATGAATGAATGAGATAATTGTTTATTGGACCAAACAATCAATTCAAGTTCACTCTGATTATTGGGATGAACGATGTTAACAGGTGGTTAATCTTCCACAGAAAATAATTAAATAATTCAAGTAAAAATCAGTAGACCCGTCAGAACTTCACCAGTTTAAAGACATTTAATGTTGGGACATTCATTAAAATATCTGAGCCATTTTAACAGCTAGTTCTTCCATATTCACTTTGATTATTGGGTGTAATGATTAAAAGTTAGTTATTCTAACTCTTGGACTGATGAAGAATTAGCTCTTCACTTTTATGCGGAATCCAAGCAGTGTAAAATATATTGGCCCTCAGGACAATCCCAACGAAATGACATTTGAAAAGGGACCTGCTGCAGTGACTGATGTTGTCTCCAAATCCCGCAGCCCACTCACCCCTCTCTGGGGTTGGGTGATATCTGGGCTTGGGCGATCTCTGCCGTTCGGTGATATCTGGCGTTGGGTGATCTCTGGCGTTGGGTGATCTCTGGGTTTGGGTGATATCTGCGGTTGGGTGATATCTGGGGTTGGGTGATGTCTGGGGTTGGGTGATATCTGGGGTTGGGTGATATCTGGGGTTGGGTGATGTCTGGGGTTGGGTGATGTCTGGGGTTGGGTGATATCTGGGGTTGGGTGATGTCTGGGGTTGGGTGATAGCTGGGGCTGGGTGATATGGGGGGGTTGGGTGATCTCTGGGGTTGGGTGATCTCTGGGGTTGGGTGATATCTGGGGTTGGGTGATATCTGGGGTTGGGTGATGTCTGGGGTTGGGTGATATCTGGGGCTGGGTGATATGGGGGGGTTGGGTGATATCTGGAGTTGGGTGATATCTGGGGTTGGGTGATCTATGGGGTTGGGTGATATCTGGAGTTGGGTGATATCTGGGGTTGGGTGATATCTGGGGTTGGGTGATGTCTGGGGTTGGGTGATATCTGGGGCTGGGTGATATGGGGGTGTTGGGTGATCTATGGGGTTGGGTGATATCTGGAGTTGGGTGATATCTGGGGTTGGGTGATATCTGGGGTTGTGTGATATCTGGAGTTGGGTGATATCTGGGGTTGTGTGATATCTGGGGATGGGTGATGTCTGGGGTTGGGTAATATCTGGGGCTGGGTGATATGGGGGGGTTGGGTGATCTCTGGGGGTTGGGTGATCTCTGGGGTTGGGTGATACCTGGGCTTGGGCGATATCTGGGGCTGGGTGATAACTGGGGTTGGGTGATCTCTGGGGTTGGGTGATATCTTGGGTTGGGTGATATCTGGGGTTGGGTGATATCTGGGGCTGGGTGAAAGCTGGAGTTGGGTGATATCTGGGGTTAGGTGATCTCTGGGGCTGGGTGATCTCTGGGGTTGGGTGATATCTGGAGTTAGGTGATTCTGGGGTTGGGTAATATTTGGGGTTGGGTGATATCTGGGGTTGGGTGATCTCTGGGGTTGGGTGATATCTGGGGTTGGGTGATATCGGGGGTTGGGTGATATTTGGAGTTGGGTGATATGTGTAGTAGGGTGATATCGTGGGTTGGGTGGTATCTGGGGTTGGGTGCTATCCGGGGTTGGGTGACCTCTGGGGTTGGGTGATATCTGGAGTTGGGTGATTCTGGGGTTGGGTAATATCTGGGGTTGGGTGATATCTGGGGTTGGGTGATCTCTGGGGTTGGGTGATATCTGGGGTTGCGTGATATCGGGGGTTGGGTGATATTTGGAGTTGGGTGATATGTGTAGTAGGGTGATATCGGGGGTTGGGTGGTATCTGGGGTTGGGTGCTATCCGGGGTTGGGTGATCTCTGGGGTTGGGTGATCTCTGGGGTTGGGTGATCTCTGGGTAGGGTGATATCTGGGGTTGAGTGATCTCTGGGGTTGAGTGATCACTTGGGTTGGGTGATATCTTGGGTTGGGTGATATCTGAGGTTGAGTGATATCTGGGGTTGGGTCATCTCTGGCGTTGAGCGATATCTGGGGTTGGGTGAGACCTGGGGTTAGGTGATATCTGGGATTGGGTGATCTCAGGCGTTCTGTGATATCTGGGGTTGGTTGATATCTGGGGTGGGTGATATCTGGGGTTGGGTGACATCTGGTGTTGGGTGATATCTGGAGTTGGGTGATATCTGTGGTTGGGTGATATCTGGGGTTGGGTGATCTCTGGGGTTGGGTGATATCTGGGGTTGGGTGATATCTGAGGTTGGGTGATCTCTGGGGTTGGGTGATATCTGAGGTTGGGTGATACCGGGGGTTGGGTGATCTCTGGGGTTGTGTGATCTCTGGGGTTGAGTGATATCTGTGGCTGGGTGATCTCTGGGGTTGGGTGATATCTGGGGTTGGGTGATCTCTGGGGTTGGGTTATATCTGGGGTTGGGTGATATCTGGGGCTGGGTGATCTCTGGGGTTGGGTGATATCTGGGGCTTGGTGATATCTGGAGTTGGGTGATCTCTGGGGCTGGGTGATATCTGGAGTTGGGTGATATCTGGGGCTGGGTGATCTCTGGGGTTGGGTGATCTCTGGGGCTGGGTGATATCTGGGGCTGGGTGATATCTGGGGTTGGGTGCTATCCCGGATTGGTTGATATCTGGGGTTGGTTGATATCTGGGGCTGGGTGATCTCTGGGGCTGGGTGATCTCTGGGGTTTAGTGATCTTTGGGGCTGGGTGTTCTCTGGGGCTGGGTGATATCTGGGATTGGGTGATCTCAGGCGTTCTGTGATATCTTGGGTTGGTTGATATCTGGGGTGGGTGATCTCTGGGGCTGGGTGAGATCTGGGATTGGGTGATCTCAGGCGTTCTGTGATATCTGGGGTTGGTTGATATCTGGGGTGGGTGATCTCTGGGGCTGGGTGATATCTGGGGCTGGGTGATATCTGGGGTTGGGTGATATCTGGGGCTGGGTGATCTCTGGGGCTGGGTGATCTCTGGGGTTGGGTGATCTCTGGGGCTGGGTGATATCTGGGGCTGGGTGATATCTGGGGCTGGGTGATATCTGGGGCTGGGTGATATCTGGGGCTGGGTGATATCTGGGGTTGGGTGATATCTGGGGCTGGGTGATATCAGGGGCTGGGTGATATCTGGGGCTGGGTGATATCTGGGGCTGGGTGATATCTGGTGTTGGGTGATATCTGGGGTTGGTTGATATCTGGGGTTGGGTGATCTCTGGGGTTGGTTGATATCTGGGGTTGGGTGATATCTGGGGTTGGTTGATATCTGGGGCTGGGTGATCTCTGGGGTTGGTTGATATCTGGGGCTGGGTGATATCTGGGGTTGGGTGATCTCTGGGGCTGGGTGATATCTGGGATTGGGTGATATCGGGGGGGGGGTCTTCGGTGATATCCGTTGGGTGCTGATATCTGTTCTGCGGTAATGTTTGCCGGGGGCATGAATTCAAGACAGGATTCATATCCGGGGGGGGGTGCTATAATAAAATTAATAATCCCTTGTCACAAGTATATTTCACTGATGTCACTGTGAAAAGCCCCTAGTCGCCATAGTCCGGCGCTTGTTGTGGAGGCCGGCACGGGAATTCATCCCGCGCTGCTGGCATTGTTCTGCATTGCAAGCCAGCTATTTAGCCCACTGTGCTAAACCAGCCCCTGTTGGGCTGTTTAGGATGGGGGTGGGGTGTCATCGGGCGGGATGATACCTGGCTGGGCGCATCAGGGGGTTGTTGGGCATTTCCGGTGTTTAATATCGAGGGTGGGACCATAGAGTAGAATCATAGCATCAACAGTGCACACGGAGGCTATTCGGCCCATCAAGTCTGCACGAGCCCTTACAAGAGCGTCTCATCTAAGCTCCCACCTCTGCCCCATCCCCGTAACCCAGTAACCCCCCTTGGGATGTATCGGGGAGGGGGTGATGTCGGAGAGGGGGAGATATCGGGGAGCGGGTGATATTGAGGAGGGGGTGATATCGGGGAGGGAGTAGTACTGGGGAGGGGGTGATATCGGGGAGGGGGTGATATCGGGGAGGGGGATAATCGTGGAAGGGGGTGATATCGGGGAGCGGGTGATATCGGGGAGGGGGTGATATCAGGGTGGGGGTGATATTGGGGAGGGGGTGATATTGGGGAGGGGGTGATATCGGGGTGGGGGTGATATCGGGGTGGGGGTGATATCGGGGAGGGGGTGATATCGGGGAGGGGATGATATCGGGGTTGGGATGATATCGGGGTGGGGGTGATATTGAGGATGGAGTGATATCGGGAGGGAGTGGTATTGGGGAGAGGGGTGATATCGGGGAAGGGGTGATATCGGGAGGTGGGGGTGATATCGGGGAGGGTGTGATATCGGGGAGTGGGTGATATCGGGGATGGGGTGATATCGGTGGGGGAGTGATATCGGGTAGGGGGTGATATCGGGGAGGGGGTGATATCGGGGAGGGGGTGATATCGGGGTGGGGGTGATATCGGGGTGGTGGTGATATCGGGGAGGGGATGACATCGGGGAGGGGGTGATATCGGGGAGGGGGTGATATCGGGGTGGGGGTGATATCAGGGAGGGGGTGATATCGGGGAGGGGATGATATCGGGGTTGGGTTGATATCGGGGTGGGGGGTGATATTGAGGATGGAGTGATATCGGGAGGGAGTGGTATTGGGGAGAGGGGTGATATCGGGGAGGGGGTGATATCGGGGGAGGGGGTGATATCGGGGAGGGGGTGATATCGGGGAGTGGGTGATATCGGGGAGGGGGTGATATCGGTGGGGGAGTGATATCGGGTAGGGGGTGATATCGGGGAGGGGGTTATATTGGGGATGGGGTGATATCGGGGAGGGGGATATATCTGGGAGGGGGTGATATCGGGGAGGGGGTGATATCTGGGAGGGGGTGATATCTGGGATGGGCTGATATCGGGGAGGGTGATATCTGGGAGGGGGTGATATCTGGGACGGGCTGATATCGGGGAGGGGGTGATATCTGGGAGGGAGTGATATCTGGGACGGGCTGATGTCGGGGAGTGGGTGATATCGGGGAGGGAGTGATATCTGGGAGGTGGTAATATCTGGGACGGACTGATATCGGTGAGGGGTGATATCGGGGAGGGGGTGATATCGGGGAATGGGTGATATCGGGGAGGGTGTGATGTCTGGGACTGGCTGATATCGGGGAGGGGGTGATATCTGGGAGGGGGTGATATCTGGGAGGGGGTGATATCTGGGGCGGGCTGATATCGGTGAGGGGGTTATATCGGGGAGGGGGTGATATCGGGGAATGGGTGATATCGGGGTGGGGGTGATATCTGGGACGTGCTGATATCGGTGAGGGGGTGATATCGGGAAGGGGGTGATATCGGGGAATGGGTGATATCGGGGAAGGTGTGATATCTGGGACGGGCTTATATCGGGGAGGGGGTGATATCTGGGAGGGGGTGATATCTGGGATGGGCTGATATCGGAGAGGTGGTGACATCGGGGAGGGAGTGATATCGGGGAGGGGGTGATATCGGGCAGGGGGTGAAATCGGGGAGTGGGTGATATCGGGGAGGGGGTGATATCTGGGACGGGCTGATATCGGTGAGGGGGTGATATCGGGGAGGGGGTGATATCGGGGAGGGGGTGATATCGGGGAGTGGGTGATATCGGGGAGGGGGTGATATCGGGGTGGGGGTGATATCGGGGAGGGGGTGATTTCGGCGAGGGGGTGATATCGGGGAGGGGATGATATCGGGGAGGGGGTGATATCGGGGAGGGGGTGATATCGGGGAGTGGGTGATATCGGGGAAGGGGTGATATCTGGGAGGGGGTGATATCTGGGACGGGCTGATATCGGTGAGAGGGTGATATCGGGGAGGGGATGATATCGGGGTTGGGTTGATATCGGGGTGGGGGGTGATATTGAGGATGGAGTGATATCGGGAGGGAGTGGTATTGGGGAGAGGGGTGATATCGGGGAGGGGGTGATATCGGGGGAGGGGGTGATATCGGGGAGGGGGTGATATCGGGGAGTGGGTGATATCGGGGAGGGGGTGATATCGGTGGGGGAGTGATATCGGGTAGGGGGTGATATCGGGGAGGGGGTTATATTGGGGATGGGGTGATATCGGGGAGGGGGATATATCTGGGAGGGGGTGATATCGGGGAGGGGGTGATATCTGGGAGGGGGTGATATCTGGGATGGGCTGATATCGGGGAGGGTGATATCTGGGAGGGGGTGATATCTGGGACGGGCTGATATCGGGGAGGGGGTGATATCTGGGAGGGAGTGATATCTGGGACGGGCTGATGTCGGGGAGTGGGTGATATCGGGGAGGGAGTGATATCTGGGAGGTGGTAATATCTGGGACGGACTGATATCGGTGAGGGGTGATATCGGGGAGGGGGTGATATCGGGGAATGGGTGATATCGGGGAGGGTGTGATGTCTGGGACTGGCTGATATCGGGGAGGGGGTGATATCTGGGAGGGGGTGATATCTGGGAGGGGGTGATATCTGGGGCGGGCTGATATCGGTGAGGGGGTTATATCGGGGAGGGGGTGATATCGGGGAATGGGTGATATCGGGGTGGGGGTGATATCTGGGACGTGCTGATATCGGTGAGGGGGTGATATCGGGAAGGGGGTGATATCGGGGAATGGGTGATATCGGGGAAGGTGTGATATCTGGGACGGGCTTATATCGGGGAGGGGGTGATATCTGGGAGGGGGTGATATCTGGGATGGGCTGATATCGGAGAGGTGGTGACATCGGGGAGGGAGTGATATCGGGGAGGGGGTGATATCGGGCAGGGGGTGAAATCGGGGAGTGGGTGATATCGGGGAGGGGGTGATATCTGGGACGGGCTGATATCGGTGAGGGGGTGATATCGGGGAGGGGGTGATATCGGGGAGGGGGTGATATCGGGGAGTGGGTGATATCGGGGAGGGGGTGATATCGGGGTGGGGGTGATATCGGGGAGGGGGTGATTTCGGCGAGGGGGTGATATCGGGGAGGGGATGATATCGGGGAGGGGGTGATATCGGGGAGGGGGTGATATCGGGGAGTGGGTGATATCGGGGAAGGGGTGATATCTGGGAGGGGGTGATATCTGGGACGGGCTGATATCGGTGAGAGGGTGATATCGGGGAGGGAGTGATATCTGGGAGGGGGTGATATCTGGGACGGGCTGATATCGGTGAGGGGGTGATATCGGGGAGGGGGTGATATCGGGGAGGGGGTGATATCGGGGAGGGGGTGATATCGGGGTGGGAGTGATATTGGTGTGGGGGTGAAAACGGGGAGGGGTGATGTCCGGGGAGGGGGCGATATCCGTGGGGGAGTGATATCGGGGCGGGTGTGATATCGGGGAGTGGGTGATATCCGGGGTGGGCGGAGGGGCAGTGCTGTGGTGTCTATTGGGACACAACAATCCCGACGACCCAATGGGGCCAATGGGCAGCAGATGCCGCCACTGCGACTGTGCCACACCCATCCCAGCATGCCCTGCGTGCTGGCGTCAACCATCTTGTATTGCCATAAGAACATAAGAACATAAGAACTAGGCGCAGGAGGAGGCCATCTGGCCCCTCGAGCCTGCTCCACCCTTCAATGAGATCATGGCTGATCTTTTGTGGACTCAGCTCCACTTTCCGGCCCGAACACCTTAAACCTGAATCCCTTTATTCTTCAAAAAACTATCTATCTTTATCTTAAAAACATTTAATGAATTAGCCTCTACTGCTTCACTGGGCAAGGAATTCCATAGATTCGCAACCCTTTGGGTGAAGAAGTTCATCCTAAACTCTGTCCTCTATCTACTTCCCCTTATTTTGAGGCTATGCCCCCCTAGTTCTGCTTTCACCCGCCAGTGGAAACAACCTGCCCGCATCTATCCTATCTATTCCCTTCATAATCTTATATGTTTCTATAAGGTCCCCCCTCATCATTCTAAATTCCAACGAGTACAGTCCCAGTCTACTCAACCTCTCCTCGTAATCCAACCCTGGGATTAACCGAGTGAATCTCCTCTGCACACCCTCCAGTGCCAGTACGTCCTTTCTCAATTAAGGAGACGAAAACTGAACACAATACTCCAGGTGTGGCCTCACTAACACCTTATACAATTGCAGCATAACCTCCCTAGTCTTAAACTCCATCCCTCTAGCAATGAAGGACAAAATTCTATTTGCCTTCTTAATCACCTGTTGCACCTGTCAACCAACCTTTTGCAACTCATGCACTAGCACACCCAGGTCTCTCTGCACAGCAGCATGTTTTAATATTTGATCATTTAAATAATCATCCCTTTTGCTGTTATTCCTACCAAAATGGGTAACCTCACATTTGTCAACATTGTATTCCATCTGCCAGACCCTAGCCCATTCACTTAGCCTGTCCAAATCCCTCTGCAGACTTCCAGTATCCTCTGCACTTTTTGCTTTACCACTTATCTTAGTGTCGTCTGCAAACTTGGACACATTGCCCTTGGTCCCCAACTATAAATCATCTATGTAAATTGTGAACAGCTGTGGGCCCAACACTGATCCCTGAGGGACACCACTAGCTACTGATTGCCAACCAGAGAAACACCCATGAATCCCCACTCTTTGCTTTCTATTAATTAACCAATCCTCTATCCATGCTACTATTTTCCCCTTAATGCCATGCATCTTTATCTTATGCAACAACCTTTTGTGTGGCACCTTGTCAAAGGCTTTCTGGAAATCCAGAGATACCACATCCATTGGCTCCCCGTTATCTACCGCACTGGTCATGTCCTCAAAAAATTCCACTAAATTAGTTAGGCACGACCTGCCCTTTATGAACCCATGCTGCGTCTGCCCAATGGGACAATTTCCATCCAGGTGCCTCGCTATTTCTTCCTTGATGATAGATTCCAGCATCTTCCCTATTACCGAAGTTAAGCTCACTGGCCTATAATTACCCGCTTTCTGCCTACCTCCTTTTTTAAACAGTAGTGTCACGTTTGCTAATTTCCAATCCGCCGGGACCACCCCAGAGTCTAGAGCATTTTGGTAAATTATCACTCGTGCATTTTCAATTTCCCTAGCCATCTCTTTCAGCACTCTGGGATGCATTCCATCAGGGCCAGGAGACTTGTCTACCTTTAGCCCCATTAGCTTGCCCATCACTACCTCCTTGGTGATAACAATCCTCTCAAGGTCCTCACCTGTCATAGCCTACTTTCCATCAGTCACTGGCATGTTATTTGTGTCTTCCACTGTGAAGACCGACCCAAAAAACCTGTTCAGTTCCTCAGCCATTTCCTCATCTCCCATTATTAAATCTCCCTTCTCATCCTCTAAAGGACCAATATTTACCTTCGCCACTCTTTTTTGTTTTATGTATTTGTAAAAACTTTTACTATCTGTTTTAATATTCTGAGCAAGTTTACTCTCATAATCTATCTTATTTTTCTTTATAGCTTTTTTAGTAGCTTTCTGTTGCCCCCTCTTGTGTTGGCAGGGGCGTCTCGCGGCAGCCATCTTCTGTTGCCAGGGGAGACACCCGGCAGCCATATTCTGTTGCCAGGGGGACGCCCGGCAGCCATCTTGTGTTGCCAGGGGAGACTCTCGGTGGCCATCTTGTGTTGGCAGGTGTGTCTTCCGGCAGCCATCTTGTGTAGCCAGGGGAGACTCCCGGCGGCCATCTTGTGTTGCCAGGGGAGTTTCCCTCAGCCATCTTGTGTTGCCAGAGGAGACGATGTCAGTCAGTGGGTGGCCCGCGCACTGCCTGCTGGGATAGTGACTCTCCCGCACATCCGCACGGACAGCTCTGTGTGAAGCCTCCATTGTCTGAAGCATTATTACTGCCATAAGACCCAGAGTCCTCAACCGTTCCTCATACGACAAGCTCGCCTCCGCTTCCTGACTCCAGCTTCACTCTCTTCAAACACCCATTTCCCTTTCCTTGGAGGGTCAGCGGCCTCTGGCGGCAGCGGGACAGCGGCCTCTGGCGGCAGCGGGACAGCGGCATCTGGCGGGGGCGGTCAGCGGCCTCTGGCGGCGGGGGGACAGCGGCCTCTGGCGGCGGGGGGACAGCGGCCTCTGGCGGCGGGGGGGGGGACTGCGGCCTCTGGCGGTGGGGGGGACAGCGGCCTCTGGCGGCGGGGGGGGGATAGCGGCCTCTGGCGGCGGCGGGACAGCGGCCTCTGGTGGTGGGGGGTCAGCGGCCTCTGGCGGTGGGGGGGACAGCGGCCTCTGGCGGTGGGGGGGACAGCGGCCTCTGGCGGCGGGGGGGGGGACAGCGGCCTCTGGCGGGGGGGGACAGCGGCCTCTGTCGGCTGGGGGACAGCGGCCTCTGGCGGGAGGGTTCAGCGGCCTCTGGCGGCAGGGGGACAGCGGCCTCTGGCGGGAGGGGACAGCGGCCTCTGGCGCTCGGGGGTCAGCGGCCTCTGGCGGCGGGGGACAGCGGCCTCTGGCGGGAGGGGGGACAGAGGCCTCTGGCGGCGGGGGGGGGACAGCGGTCTCTGGTGGCGGGGGGACAGCGGCCTCTGGCGGCGGGGGGACAGCGGCCTCTGGCGGGATGGGACAGCGGCCTCTGGCGGGAGGGGAAAGCGGCCTCTGGCGGTGGGGGGGACAGCGGCGTCTGACGGCGGGGGGACAGCGGCCTCTGGCGGTGGGGGGGACAGCGGCCTCTGGCGCTCGGGGGACAGCAGCCTCTGGCGGCGGGGGGACAGCGGCCTCTGGCGGGGGGGGGGACAGCGGCCTCTGGCGGGGGGGAGGGTCAGCGGCCTCTGGCGGCGGGGGGGATAGCGGCCTCTGGCGGGGGGGAGGGTCAGCGGCCTCTGGCAGCGGGGGGACAGCGGCCTCTGGCGGGGGGGGGGACAGCGGCCTCTGGCGGGGGGGGGGGACAGCGGCCTCTGGCGGTGGGGGGACAGCGGCATCTGGCGGGGGGGGACAGCGGTCTTTGGCGGCGGGGGGACAGCGGCCTCCGGCGGTGGGGGGACAGCGGCCTCTGGCGGGAGGGGGGACAGAGGCCTCTGGCGGCGGGGGGGGACAGCGGTCTCTGGCGGCGGGGGGACAGCGGCCTCTTGCGGCGGGGGGACAGCGGCCTCTGGCGGGAGGGGACAGCGGCCTCTGGCGGGAGGGGAAAGCGGCCTCTGGCGGTGGGGGGGACAGCGGCTTCTGACGGCGGGGGGACAGCGTCCTCTGGCGGTGGGGGGGACAGCGGCCTCTGGCGGGGGGACAGCGGCCTCTGGCGGTGGGGGGGACAGCGGCCTCTGGCGGCGGGGGGACAGCAGCCTCTGGCGGGGGGGAGGGTCAGCGGCCTCTGGCGCTCGGGGGACAGCAGCCTCTGGCGGCGGGGGGACAGCGGCCTCTGGCGGGGGGGGGACAGCGGCCTCTGGCGGGGGGGAGGGTCAGCGGCCTCTGGCGGCGGGGGGATAGTGGCCTCTGGCGGGGGGGAGGGTCAGCGGCCTCTGGCGGCGGGGGGACAGCGGCCTCTGGCGGGGGGGGGGACAGCGGCCTCTGGCGGGGGGACGACAGCGGCCTCTGGCGGTGGGGGGACAGCGGCATCTGGCGGGGGGGGAACAGTGGTCCCTGGCGGCGGGGGGACAGCGGCCTCTGGCGGTGGGGGGACAGCGGCCTCTGGCGGTGGGGGGACAGCGGCATCTGGCGGGGGGGGACAGCGGTCTCTGGCGGCGGGGGACAGCGGCCTCTGGCGGGAGGGGGGACAGAGGCCTCTGGCGGCGGGGGGGGACAGCGGTCTCTGGCGGCGGGGGGACAGCGGCCTCTGGCGGCGGGGGGACAGCGGCCTCTGGCGGGAGGGGACAGCGGCCTCTGGCGGGAGGGGAAAGCGGCCTCTGGCGGTGGGGGGGACAGCGGCCTCTGACGGCGGGGGGACAGCGTCCTCTGGCGGTGGGGGGGACAGCGGCCTCTGGCGGGGGGACAGCGGCCTCTGGCGGTGGGGGGGACAGCGGCCTCTGGCGGCGGGGGGACAGCAGCCTCTGGCGGGGGGGAGGGTCAGCGGCCTCTGGCGCTCGGGGGACAGCAGCCTCTGGCGGCGGGGGGACAGCGGCCTCTGGCGGGGGGGGGACAGCGGCCTCTGGCGGGGGGGAGGGTCAGCGGCCTCTGGCGGCGGGGGGATAGCGGCCTCTGGCGGGGGGGAGGGTCAGCGGCCTCTGGCGGCGGGGGGACAGCGGCCTCTGGCGGGGGGGGACAGCGGCCTCTGGCGGGGGGGGGGACAGCGGCCTCTGGCGGTGGGGGGACAGCGGCATCTGGCGGGGGGGGGGACAGTGGTCCCTGGCGGCGGGGGGACAGCGGCCTCTGGCGGTGGGGGGACAGCGGCCTCTGGCGGTGGGGGGACAGCGGCATCTGGCGGGGGGGGACAGCGGTCTCTGGCGGCGGGGGGACAGCGGCCTCTGGCGGTGGGGGGACAGCGGCCTCTGGCGGTGGGGGGACAGCGGCCTCTGGCGGCGGGGGGACAGCGGCCTCTGGCGGGGGGGAGGGTCAGCGGCCTCTGGCAGCGGGGGGACAGCGGCCTCTGGCGTGGGGGGAGGGTCAGCGGCCTCTGGCAGCGGGGGGGACAGCGGCCTCTGGCGGCGGGGGACAGCGGCCTCTGGCGGGGGGAGGGTCAGCGGCCTCTGGCAGCGGGGGGACAGCGGCCTCTGGCTTGGGGGGAGGGTCAGCGGCCTCTGGCAGCGGGGGGACAGCGGCCTCTGGCGGTGGGGGGACAGCGGCCTCTGGCGGCGGGGAAGGGGTGGCAGCAGCTGGAGAGCAGTGAGCGCGGGTGGGGCTGAGTCTGTCTGTGTCTGTGTCTGTGTCTCTGTCTGCCTCTCTGTCTGTGTCTCTGCCTGTGTGTCTGTTCTGCCTATGTCTGTGTCTGTGTCTCAGTCTGTGTCTGTGTCTGTGTCTCTGTCTGTGTGTCTGTCTGTGTCTCCGTCTGTGCCTGTGTATCTGTTTGTGTCTCTGTCTGTGTTTCTGTCTGTGTCTCTGTGTCTGTCTGTGTCTCTGTGTCTGTCTGTGTCTCTGTCTGTGTCGCCGTCTGTGTCTCTGTCTGCGTATCTGTCTGTGTCCCTGTCTGTGTCTCTGTCTGTATCTCTGTCTGTGTCTCTATCTGTGTGTCTGTCTGTGTCTCCGTCTGTGCCTGTGTATCTGTCTGTGTCTCTGTCTGTGTTTCTGTCTGTGTCTGTGTCTCTGTCTGCATCTCTGTCTGTGTCTCTGTGTCTGTCTGTGTCTCTGTCTGTGTCTCTGTCTGTGTCTCTGTCTGTGTCTCTGTCTGTATCTCTGTCTGTGTCTCTGTGTCTGTCAGTGTCTCAGTCTGTGTCTCTGTCTGTGTCTCTGTCTGTGTGTCTGTCTGTGTCTCCGTCTGTGCCTGTGTATCTGTCTGTGTCTCTGTCTGTGTTTCTGTCTGTGTCTGTGTCTCTGTCTGCATCTCTGTCTGTGTCTCTGTGTCTGTCTGTGTCTCTGTCTGTGTCTCTGTCTGTATCTCTGTCTGTGTCTCTGTCTGTATCTCTGTCTGTGTCTCTGTGTCTGTCAGTGTCTCAGTCTGTGTCTCTGTCTGTGTCTCTGTCTGTGTGTCTGTCTGTGTCTCCGTCTGTGCCTGTGTATCTGTTTGTGTCTCTGTCTGTGTTTCTGTCTGTGTCTGTGTCTCTGTCTGTGTCTCTGTCTGTGTGTCTGTCTGTGTCTCTGTCTGTGTCTGTGTCTCTGTCTGTATCTCTGTCTGTGTCTCTGTGTCTGTCAGTGTCTCAGTCTGTGTCTCTGTCTGTGTCTCTGTCTGTGTGTCTGTCTGTGTCTCCGCCTGTGCCTGTGTATCTGTTTGTGTCTCTGTCTGTGTTTCTGTCTGTGTCTGTGTCTCTGTCTGTGTCTCTGTCTGTGTGTCTGTCTGTGTCTCCGTCTGTGCCTGTGTATCTGTTTGTGTCTCTGTCTGTGTTTCTGTCTGTGTCTGTGTCTCTGTCTGCATCTCTGTCTGTGTCTCTGTGTCTGTCAGTGTCTCAGTCTGTGTCTCTGTCTGTTTCTCTGTGTCTGTCTGTGTCTCTGTCTCTGTCTGGGGCACATTCTGCTGCACAGACTGTGTTTAAGTGTGAGGCACCCACCCAGCTGATCGGCAATGGGGAGAGGCACACACTCCCAGCTGATCGGCCATGGTGGAGGCACATACCCAGCTGATCGGCAATGGGGGGAAGCACACACCCAGCTGATCGGCAATTGGGGGAAGCACCCACCCAGCTGATCGGCAATGGGGAGAGGCACACACTCCCAGCTGATCGGCCATGGTGGAGGCACATATCCAGCTGATCGGCAATGGGGGGAAGCACACACCCAGCTGATCGGCAATTGGGGGAAGCACACACCTAGCTGATCGGCATTGAGTGGGAAGGACAGAACCAGCTTATCGGCAATGGGGGGGGGGGGGGGAAGCACACACCCAGCTGATCGGCAATGAGGGGGAAGGACAGACTCAGCTGATCGACAATGGGGGGGGGGGAAGAACAGACCCAACTGATCGGCAATGGGGGGAAGCACAGACCCAGCTGATCGGCAATGGGGAGAAGGACAGACCCAGCTGATCGGCAATGCGGGGAAGGACAGACCCAGCTGATCGGCAATGCGGGGAAGCACACACCCAGCTGATCGGCAATGCGGGCAAGGACAGACCCAGCTGATCGGCAATGCGGGGAAGCACACACCCAGCTGATCGGCAATGCGGGCAAGGACAGACCCAGCTGATCGGCAATGGGGGGAAGCACACACCCAGCTGATCGGCAATTGGGGGAAGCACACACCTAGCTGATCGGCATTGAGTGGGAAGGACAGAACCAGCTGAGCGGCAATGGGGGGGGGGGGAAGCACACACCCAGCTGATCGGGAATGAGGGGGAAGGACAGACTCAGCTGATCGACAATGGGGGGGGGGAAGAACAGACCCAACTGATCGGCAATGGGGGGAAGCACAGACCCAGCTGATCGGCAATGGGGAGAAGGACAGACCCAGCTGATCGGCAATGGGGGAAGGACAGACCCAGCTGATCGGCAATGCGGGGAAGCACACACCCAGCTGATCGGCAATGCGGGCAAGGACAGACCCAGCTGATCGGCAATGCGGGGAAGCACACACCCAGCTGATCGGCAATGCGGGCAAGGACAGACCCAGCTGATCGGCAATGGGGGGAAGGACACACCCAGCTGATCGGCAATGCGGGCAAGGACAGACCCAGCTGATCGGCAATGGGGGGAAGGACACACCCAGCTGATCGGCAATGAGGGGAAGCACAGACCCAGCTGATCGGCAATGGGGGGAAGGACATACCCAGCTGATCGGCAATGGGGGAATGACACTCCCAGCTGATCGGCAATGGGGGGAAGGACAGACCCAGCTGATCGGCAATGGGGGAATGACACTCCCAGCTGATCGGCAATGGGGGGAAGGACATACCCAGCTGATCGGCAATGGGGGAATGACACTCCCAGCTGATCGGCAATGGGGGGAAGGACAGACTCAGCTGATCGGCAATGGGGGGAATGACACTCCCAGCTGATCGGCAATGGGGGGAATGACACTCCCAGCTGATCGGCAATGGGGAGAGGCACACACCCAGCTGATCGGCAATGGGAGGGGGGCAGCACAGACCCAGCTGATCGGCAATGGGGGGAAGTACAGAACCAGCTGATCGGCAATGGGGGGTAGCACACACCCAGCTGATCGGCAATGGGGGGGAAGGACACACCCAGCTGATCGGCAATGGGGGGAAGGACACACCCAGCTGATCGGCAATGGGGGGAAGCACACTCCCAGCTGATCGGCAATGGGGGGGAAGGACAGACCCAGCTGATCGGCAATGCGGGGAAGGACAGAACCAGCTGATCGGCAATGGGGGGAAGCACACACCCAGCTGATCGGCAATGGGGCGAAGCACACTCCCAGCTGATCGGCAATGGGTAAAGCACACACCCAGCTGTTCGGCAATGCGGGGAAGCACACACCCAGCTGATCGGCAATGGGGGGAAGCACACACCCAGCTGATCGGCAATGCGGGGAAGGACAGAACCAGCTGATCGGCAATGGAGGGAAGCACACACCCAGCTGATCGGCAATGCGGGGAAGCACACTCCCAGCTGATCGGCAATGGGGGGGAAGGACAGACCCAGCTGATCGGCAATGGGGGGAAGGACAGAACCAGCTGATTGGCAATGGGGGGAAGCACACACCCAGCTGATTGGCAATGGGGGGAAGGACACACCCAGCTGATCGGCAATGCGGGGAAGGACAGAACCAGCTGATCGGCAATGGGGGAAAGCACACACCCAGCTGATCGGCAATGGGGGGAAGCACACACCCAGCTGATCGGCAATGTGGGGAAGCACACACCCAGCTGATCGGCAATGTGGGGAAACACACACCCAGCTGATCGGCAATGCGGGGAAGGACACTCCCAGCTGATCGTCAATGGGGCGAAGCACACACCCAGCTGATCGTCAATGGGGGGAAGGACAGACCCAGCTGATCGGCAATGGGGGGAAGCACACACCCAGCTGATCGGCAATGGGGGGAACGACAGACCCAGCTGATCGGCAATGGGGGGAAGCACACACCCAGCTGATCGGCAATGGGGGGAAGGACAGACCCAGCTGATCGGCAATGGGGGGAAGGACAGACCCAGCTGATTGGCAATGGGGGGAAAGACAGAACCAGCTGATCGGCAATGGGGGGAAGCACAGACCCAGCTGATCGGCAATGCGGTGAAGGACAGACCCAGCTGATCGGCAATGGGGGAAGCACACACCTAGCTGATCGGCAATGCGGGGAAGCACACACCCAGCTGATCGGCAATGGGGGGAAGCACACTCCCAGCTGATCGGCAATGGGGGGAAGGACAGACCCAGCTGATCGGCAATGCGGGGAAGCACACACCCAGCTGATCGGCAATGGGGGGATGCACACACACACCTGTTCGGCCATGGGGGAGTCACACTGACCCAACTGATCGGCCATGTGTGGAGTCACACAGACCCAGCTGATCGACCATATGGGAGTCACACTGACCCAGCTGATCGGCCATGGGGGAGTCACACTGACACAGCTGATCGGCCATGGGGGAGTCTCACTGACCCAGCTGATCGGCCATGGGAGAGTCACACTGACCCAGCTGATCGGCCATGGGGGAGTCACACTGACCCAGCTGATCGGCCATGGGGGAGTCACACTGACCCAGCTGAATGGCCAAGGGGGAGTCACACTGACACAGCTGATCGGCCATGGGGGAGTCACACAGACCCAGCTGATCGGCCATGGGGGAGTCACACTGACCCAGCTGATCGGCCATGGGGGAGTCACACTGACCCAGCTGATTGGCCATGGGGGAGTCACACTGATCCAGCTGATTGGCCATGGGGGAGTCACACTGACCCAACTGATCGGCCATGGGGGAGTCACACTGACCCAACTGATCGGCCATGGGGGAGTCACACTGACCCAGCTGATCGGCCATGGGGGAGTCACACTGACCCAGCTGATCGGCTATGGGGGCGTCACACTGACCCAGCTGATCGGCCATGGGGGAGTCACACAGACCCAGCTGATCGGCCATGGGGGAGTCACACAGACCCAGCTGATCGGCCATGGGGGAGTCACACCCACCCACCGACTGTCTCGCCTGGTAATGCAGAATGCTAAATCTTTGTCTGTGTCCCTGTCTGTGTCTGTGTCTCTGTCTATGTCTCTGTCTGTGTCTGTGACTCCGTCTGTGTCTCTGTCTGTGCCTCTGTCTGTGTCTGTGTCTGTGACTGTGTTGGTGTCTGTGTCTCTGTGTCTGCCTGTGTTCCTGTCTCTGTCTGTGTCTGTCTCAGCCTGTGTATCTGTCTGTGACTCTGTCTGTGTTTGTGACTCTATGTCTCTGTATCTGTCTGGGTCTGTGACTCTGTCTGTGTTTGTGACTCTATGTCTCTGTATCTGTCTGGGTCTGTGAGTCTGTCTGTGTTTCTGTCTGTGTCTGGGTCTCTGTCTGTGTCTATGTCTGTATCTCTGTCTGTGTCTCTGTGTCTGTCTGTGTCTCTGCCAGTGTCTGTGTCCCCGTCTGTGTCTCTGTCTGTGTATCTGTCTGTGTCTCTGCCTGTTTCTGTGTCTCTGTCTGTGTCTCTGTCTCTGTCTGTGTCTCTGTCAGTGTCTGTGTCCCCGTCTGTGTCTCTGTCTGTGTATCTGTCTGTGTCTCTGCCTGTGACTGTGTCTCTGTCTGTGTCTCTGTCTCTGTTTGTGTCTCTGTCTGTGTCCCTGTCCCTGTTTGTGTCTCTGTCTGTGTCTCTGTCTCTGTCTGTGTTTCTGTCTGGGACACCTTTCTGCTGCACATACTGTGATTAAGTGTGAGGCACTCACCCAGCTGATTGGCATTGTGGGAGTCACACACATACAGCTGATCGGCCATGGCGGAGGCACACAAACAGCTGATCGGCAATGGGGGGCACACATCCAGCTGATCGGCCATGGGGGAGTCACACTGACCCAACTGATCGGCCATGGGGGGTGTCACACTGACCCAGCTGATCGGCCATGGGGGAGTCAAGCTGACCCAGCTGATCGGCCATGGGGGAGTCACACTGACCCAGCTGATCGGCCATGGGGGAGTCACACTGACCCAGCTGATCGGCCAGGGGGGAGTCACACTGACCCAGCTGATCGGCCATGGGGGAGTCACACCCACCCACCGACAGTCTCTCCTGGTAATGCAGAATGGTAAATATCTGTCTGTGTCTCTGCCTGTGTCTGTCCAATTCTCTCTCTGTCTGTGTTTCTGTCTGTGTTTCTGTCTGTTTCTCTGTCTGAGTCTCTGTCTGTTTGTCTCTGTCTGTGTGTCTATCAGTGTCTTTGTCTGTGTCTCCGTCTGTGTCTCTGTCTGTGTCTGTCTCAGCCTGCGTATCTGCCTGTGACTCTGTCTGTGTTTGTGACTCTATGTCTCTGTATCTGTTTGGGTCTGTGCCTCTGTCTGTGTCTGTGTCTGTGTCGGTGACTGTGTCGGTGTCTGTGTTGGTGTCTGTGTCTCTGTGTCTGCCTGTGTTCCTGTCTCTGTCTGTGTCTATGTCTCTGTCTCTGTCTGTGTCCCTGTCTATGTCCCTGTCTCTGTCTGTATCTGTGACTACGTCTGTGTCTCTGTCTGTGTATCTGCCTCTGTCACTGTCTGTGCCTCTGTTTGTCTCTCTGTCTGTGTTTCTGTCTGTTTGTCTCTGTCTGTGTGTCTATCAGTGTCTTTGTCTGTGTTTCCGTCTGTGTCTCTGTCTGTGTCTGTCTCAGCCTGTGTATCTGCCTGTGACTCTGTCTGTGTTTGTGACTCTATGTCTCTGTATCTGTTTGGGTCTGTGCCTCTGTCTGTGTCTGTGTCTGTGTCGGTGACTGTGTCGGTGTCTGTGTTGGTGTCTGTGTCTCTGTGTCTGCCTGTGTTCCTGTCTCTGTCTGTGTCTCAGCCTGTGTATCTGTCTGTGACTCTGTCTGTGTTTGTGACTCTATGTCTCTGTATCTGTCTGAGTCTGTGAGTCTGTCTGCGTTTCTGTCTGTTTGTGTCTCTGTCTGTGCCTCTGTCTGTATTTTGTCTGTGCCTGTGTCTCTGTCTGTGTATCTGTCTGTGCCTCTGCCTGTGTCTGTGTCTCTGTCTGTGTATCTGTCTGTGCCTCTGCCTGTGTCTGTGTCTCTGTCTGTGTCTCTGTGTCTCTGTGTCTGTCTGTGTCTCTGTCAGTGTCTGTGTCTCCGTCTGTGTCTCAGTCTGTGTCTCTGTGTGTCTCCCTGTCTCTGTCTATGACGTCGCAGGAGGGGGCCGGTGTTCAGGTAGGTGGTTTGAAGTGTGTCTACTTCAATGCCAGGAGTATACGAAATAAGGTAGGGGAACTGGCAGCATGGGTTGGTACCTGGGACGTCGATGTTGTGACCATTTCGGAGACATGGATAGAGCAGGGACAGGAATGGATGTTGCAGGTTCCGGGGTTTAGGTGTTTTAGTAAGCTCCGAGAAGGAGGCAAAAGAGGGGGAGGGGTGGCATTGTTAGTCAAGAGCAGTATTACGCTGGCGAAAAGGATGCTAGATGGGGACTCATCTTCCGAGGTAGTATGGGCTGAAGTTAGAAACAGGAAAGGAGAGGTCACACTGTTGGGAGTCTTCTATAGGCCTCCAAATAGTTCTAGGGATGTAGAGGAAAGGATGGCGAGGATGATCCTGGATAAGAGCGAAAGTAACAGGGTAGTTATTATGGGAGACTTTAACTTACCAAATATTGACTGGAAAAGATATAGTTCGAGTACATTAGATGGGTCGTTTTTTGTACAGTGTGTGCAGGAGGGTTTCCTGACACAGTTTGTTGACAGGCCAACAAGAGGCGAGGCCACATTGGATTTGGTTTTGGGTAATGAACCAGGCCAGGTGTTGGATTTGGAGGTAGGAGAGCACTTTGGGGACAGTGACCATAATTCGGTGACGTTTAAGTTAATGATGGAAAGGGATAAGTATACACCGCAGGGCAAGAGTTATAGCTGGGGAAGGGCAATTATGATGCATTTAGTCACGACTTAGGGGGGGGGGGGTAGGTTGGAGAAGTAGGCTGCAAGTGCTGGGCACACTGGATAAGTGGAGCTTGTTCAAGGAACAGCTACTGCGTGTTCTGGATAAGTACGTACCGGTCAGGCAGGGAGGAAGGCGTCGAGGGAGGGAACCGTGGTTTACCAAAGAATTGGAATCTCTTGTTAAGAGGAAGAAGGAGGCCTATGTGAAGATGAGGTGTGAAGTTTCAGTTGGGGCGGTGGATAGTTACAAGGTAGCGAGGAATGATCTAAAGAGAGAGCTAAGACGAGCAAGGAGGGGACATGAGAAGTATTTGGCAGGTAGGATCAAGGAAAACTAAAAATCTTTCTGTCGGTATGTCAGGAATAAGCGAATGACTAGGGAAAGAGTAGGACCAGTCAAGGACATGGATGGGAAGTTGTGTGTGGAGTCTGAAGAGATAGGCGAGATACTAAATGAATATTTTTCGTCAGTATTCACTCAGGAAAAAGATAATGTTGTGGAGGAGAATGCTGAGACCCAGGCTATTAGAATAGATGGCATTGAGGTACGTAGGGAAGAGGTGTTGGCAATTCTGGACAGGCTGTAAATAGATAAGTCCCCGGGGCCTGATGGGATTTATCCAAGGATTCTCTGGGAGGCCAGGGAAGAAATTGCTGGACCTTTGGCTTTGATTTTTATGTCATCATTGGCTACAGGAATAGTGCCAGAGGACTGGAGGATAGCAAATGTGGTCCCTTTGTTCAAAAAGGGGAGCAGAGACAACCCCGGCAACTATAGACTGGTGTGCCTCACGTCTGTAGTGGGTAAAGTCTTGGAGGGGATTATAAGAGACAAGATTTATAATCATCTAGATAGGAATAATATGATCAGGGATAGCCAGCATGGCTTTGTGAAGGGTAGGTCATGCCTCACACACCTTATCGAGTTCTTTGAGAAGGTGACTGAACAGGTAGACGAGGATAGAGCAGTTGATGTGGTGTATATGGATTTCAGCAAAGCGTTTGATAAGGTTCCCCACGGTAGGCTATTGCATAAAATACAGAGGCTGGGGATTGAGGGTGATTTAGAGATGTGGATCAGAAATTGGCTAGCTGAAAGAAGACAGAGGGTGATGGTTGATGGGAAATGTTCAGAATTGAGTTCAGTCACAAGTGGAGTACCACAAGGATCTGTTCTGGGGCCGTTGCTGTTTGTCATTTTTATCAATGACCTCGAGGAAGGCGCAGGAGGGTGGGTGAGTTAATTTGCAGACGATACTAAAGTCGGTGGTGTTGTCGATAGTGTGGAAGGATGTAGCAGGTTACAGAGGGATATAGATAAGCTGCAGAGCTGGGTTGAGAGGTGGCAAATGGAGTTTAATGTAGAGAAGTGTGAGGTGATTCACTTTGGAAGGAATAACAGGAATGCGGAATATTTGGCTAATGGCAAAGTTCTTGTAAGTGTGGATGAGCAGAGGGATCTAGGTGTCCATGTACATAGATCCCTGAAAGTTGCCACCCAGGTTGATAGGGTTGTGAAGAAGGCCTATGGAGTGTTGGCCTTTATTGGTAGAGGGATTGAGTTCCGGAGTCGGGAGGTCATGTTGCAGCTGTACAGAACTCTGGTACGGCCGCATTTGGAGTATTGCGTACAGTTCTGGTCACCGCATTATAGGAAGGACGTGGAGGCTTTGGAGCGGGTGCAGAGGAGATTTACCAGGATGTTGCCTGGTATGGAGGGAACATCTTATGAGGAAAGGCTGATGGACTAGAGGTTGTTTTCGTTGGAGAGAAGAAGGTTCAGAGCAGACTTAATAGAGGCATACAAAATGATCAGGGGGTTGGATAGGGTGGACAGTGAGAGCCTTCTCCAGCGGATGGAAATGGCTGGCACGAGGGGACATAGCTTTAAACTGAGGGGTAATAGATATAGGACAGAGGTCAGAGGTAGGTTCTTTACGCAAAGAATAGTGAGGCCGTGGAATGCCCTACCTGCTACAGTAGTGAACTCGCCAACATTGAGGGCATTTAAAAGTTTATTGGATAAACATATGGATGATAATGGCATAGTGTAGGTTAGATGGCTTTTGTTTCGGTGCAACATCGTGGGCCGAAGGGCCTGTACTGCGCTGTATTGTTCTATGTTCTATGTAATTATTTACAGTGGTCTCTGTGTAGTGCCTCATTATTTACTCCGGTCCCAGGGTGAAACATCATTATTTACAGTTGTGCCTGGATATTATATCATTATTTACAGTGATCCATGTGTAGTACATCATCATTTGCAAGGAACCTAGTGTGGAATTTCATCATTTACAGAGGTCCCTGGATAGTATACCATTATTTGCAGTAGTCCCTGGGTAGTTTATCATTATATACTGTGGCCATAGATAGTATGTCATTATTTAATGTGGCCCTTGTGTAGTCTGTAATCACTTACAGTGATCCTTGGGCAGAATATCATTACTTACCGTGATCCTTGGTGGTAGATCATTAATTACTGTGGTCCCTGTTTAGTGTATCATTATTTACAGTGGTCCCAGTGTAGTACCTCATTATTTCTAACGGTCCCTCGGTGGTATATCATTATTTACAGTGGTCGCTAGATAATATAATATTCATCCAGGGATTCACAACCTATCGAAAAGACAGAGAGGTGGGCAGAGGGGACGGGGTTGCCTTGCTAATTAGGAATGAAATTAAATCAATAGCACTAAACGACATAGGGTCAGATGATGTGGAGTCTGTGTGGGTAGAGTTGAGGAACCACAAAGGCAAAAAAAAAAAATGGGAGTTATGTACAGGCCTCCTAACAGTGGTCAGGACCAGGGGCACAAAATGCACCACGAAATAGAAAGTGCATGTCAGAAAGGCAAGGTCACAGTGATCACAGGGCCATCAATATGCAGGTGGATTGGGTAAATAATGTTGCCAGTGGACCCAAAGAAAGGGAATTGATTGAACGTTTACAGGAGGTCTTTTTGGAACAGCTTGTGATGGAGCCCACGAGGGAACAGGCCATTCTGGGCTCAGTGTTATGGAACGAGCCAGACTTGATAAAAGATCTTAAAGTAAGGGAACACTTCGGAGGCAGTGATCATAATATTGTAGAATTCAGTCTGCAATTTGAAAGAATGAAGGGAGAATCAGATGTAAAGGTGTTACAGTTAAATAACGGTAACTACAGGGGCGTGAGGGAGGAACTGACGAAAATCGACTGGGAGCAGAGCCTAGTGGGAAAGACAGTAGAACAGCAATGGTAGGAGTTTCTGGGAGGAATTGAGGACACAGTACAGAGGTTCATCCCAAAGGAAAGAAAGGTTATCAGAGGGGGGATTAGGCAGCCATGGCTGACAAAGGAAGTCAGGGAATGCATCAAAGCAAAAAGAAAGCCTATAATCTGGCAAAGAGTAGTGGGAAGTCAGAAGATTGGGAAGGCTACAAAAGTAAAACAGAGGATAACAAAGAGAGAAATAAGGAAGGAGAGGATCAAATATGAAGGTAGGCTAGCCAGTAACATTAGAAATTACAGTAAAAGTGTCTGTAAATACATTAAAAACAAACGGGAGGCAAAGGTGGACATTGGGCCGCTCCAAAATGACGCTGATAATCTAGTGATGGGAGACAAAGAAATAGCCGAGGAACGAAATACGTACTTTGCGTCAGTCTTCACAGTGGAAGACATGAGTAATATCCCAACAATTCAGGAGAGTCAGGAGGCACAGTTGAATATGGTAGCCATCACAAAGGAGAAAGTGCTAGAGAAACTAAGAGGTCTAAAAATTGATAAATCTCTGGGCCCAGATGGGCTACATCCTAGAGTTCTAAAGGAGCTAGCTGAAGAAATAGTGGAGGCGTTAGTTATGATCTTTCAAAAGTCACTGGAGTCAGGGAAAGTCCCAGAGGATTGGAAAATCGCTGTTGTAACCCCCTGTTCAAGAACGGAACAAGAAAAAGGATGGTAAATTATAGGCCAATTAGCCTAACCTCGGTTGTTGGCAAGATTCTAGAATCCATCGTTAAGGATGAGATTTCTAAATTCTTGGAAGTGCAGGGTCGGATTAGAACAAGTCAGCATGGATTTAGTAAGGGGAGGTCGTGCCTGGCAAACCTGTTAGAGTTCTTTGGAGAGATAACAAATAGGTTAGACCAAGGAGAGCCAATGGATTTTATCTATCTTGACTTCCAAAAGGCCTTTGATAAGGTGCCTCACGGGAGACTGCTGTGCAACATAAGGGCCCATGGTATTCGACGCAAGGTACTAACATGGATTGACGATTGGCTGTCAGGAAGGCAGCAGAGAGTTTGGATAAAAGGTTCTTTTTCGGAATGGCAACCGGTGACGAGTGGTGTCCCGCAGGGTTCAGTGTTGGGGTCACAGCTGTTCTCTTTATATATTAATGATCTAGATGACGGGACTGGGGGCATTCTGGCTCAGTTTGCCGATGATACAAAGATTGGTGATGGGGCAGGTAGTATTGAGGAGGTGGGGTGGCTGCAGAAAGATTTAGGCAGTTTAGGAGAGTGGTCCAAGAAATGGCTGATGAAATTAAACGTGGGCAAGTTCGAGGTCTTGCACTTTGGAAAAAAGAATTGAGACATGGACAATTTTCTAAACGGTGACAACATTCATAATGCTGAAGTGCAAAGGGACTTGGGAGTTCGCGTCCATGATTCTCTGAAGGTAAACTTGCAGGTTGAGTCCATAATTAAGAAAGCAAATGCAATGTTGTCATTTATCTCAAGAGGCTTGGAATATAAAAGCAGGGATGTATTCTGAAGCTTTATAAAGCATTAGTGAGGCCCCATTTAGATTACTGTGAACAATTTTGGGCCCCACACCTCAGGAACGACATACTGGCACTGGAGTGGGTCCGGCGGAGATTCACACGGATGATCCCAGGAATGGTAGGCCTAACATACAATGAAATTCTGAGGATCCTGGGATTATATTCATTGGAGTTCAGGAGGTTGAGGCGAGATCTAATAGAAACTTACAAGATAAGAGGTGGCAAATGGAGTTTAATGTAGAGAAGTGTGAGGTGATTCACTTTGGAAGGAATAACAGGAATGCGGAATATTTGGCTAATGGTAAAGTTCTTGAAAGTGTGGCTGAGCAGAGGGATCTAGGTGTCCATGTACATAGATCCCTGAAAGTTGCCACCCAGGTTGATAGGGTTGTGAAGAAGGCCTATGGAGTGTTGGCCTTTATTGGTAGAGGGATTGAGTTCCGGAGTCGGGAGGTCATGTTGCAGCTGTACAGAACTCTGGTCCGGCCGCATTTGGAGTATTGCGTACAGTTCTGGTCACCGCATTATAGGAAGGACGTGGAGGCTTTGGAGCGGGTGCAGAGGAGATTTACCAGGATGTTGCCTGGTATGGAGGGAAAATCTTATGAGGAAAGGCTGATGGACTTGAGGTTGTTTTCGTTGGAGAGAAGAAGGTTAAGAGGAGACTTAATAGAGGCATACAAAATGATCAGGGGGTTGGATAGGGTGGACAGTGAGAGCCTTCTCCCGCGGATGGATATGGCTGGCACGAGGGGACATAACTTTAAACTGAGGGGTAATAGATATAGGACAGAGGTCAGAGGTAGGTTCTTTACGCAAAGAGTAGTGAGGCCGTGGAATGCCCTACCTGCTACAGTAGTGAACTCGCCAACATTGAGGGCATTTAAAAGTTTATTGGATAAACATATGGATGATAATGGCATAGTGTAGGTTAGATGGCTTTTGTTTCGGTGCAACATCGTGGGCCGAAGGGCCTGTACTGCGCTGTATTGTTCTATGTTCTATGTTCTATAATGAATGGCTTCGATAGGGTGGACGTAGGGAAGTTGTTTCCTTTAGCAGGGGAGACTAGGACCCGGGGGCACAGCTTTAGAATAAAAGGGAGTCACTTTAGAACAGCGTTGAGGAGAAATTTCTTCAGCCAGAGAGTGGTGGGTCTGTGGAATTCATTGCCACAGAGGTCGGTGGAGGCCGGGACGTTGAGTGTCTTAAAGAGCGAAGTTGATAAATGCTTGATTTCTCGAGGAATTAAGGGCTATGGAGAGAGCGGGTGAATAGAGTTCAAATCAGCCATGATTGAATGGTGGAGTGGGCTCGATGGGCCGAATGGCCTTACTTCCGCTCCTATGTCTTATGGTATTATGGTCTTTACAGTGGTCCCTGGGCAATATATTTTTTACAGTATGTCATTTACAGTGTTTGTTTTACAGTGGTCCCTGTGTAGTACCTCATTGTTTCCAACGGTCCCAGTGTGGAATGTCATTATTTTCAGTGGCCCCTTGGCAATATGTAATTATTTCCAGATAGTATGTCATTATTTCCAGTGGTCCCTGGGCATTATTTCATTAATTACAGTGGTCCCTGTGTAGTACATCATTATTTACAACGGTCGCAGAGTGGAATTTCATTATTTACAGAGGTCCCTGGGTAGCATATCATTATTTTCTGTGTCCAAAGGAGGTTTATCCTTATTTAACGTGGTCCCTGTATAGTATTTAATAATTTATAGTGACCCCTGGGCAGAATATCATTATTTATCGTAATCCTTGGAGGGAGATCATTATTTACTGTGGTCCCGGATTAGTGTATCATTATTTTCCGTGATCCATGGGTAGTATATCGTTTTCTGCAGTGGTCCCTGTGTAGTACATCATGATTTCAAACCGTCCCAGGTTGGAATTGCTTTATTTACAGTGGACGCTGAGCAGTATATCACTATTGACAGTGGTCCCTGGGCAGTATATCATTATTTACAGCGGTCCCTGGGCAGTATATCATTATTTACAGTGGTCCCTGGGCAGTATATAATTATTTACAGTGGTCCCTGTGTAGTATATCATTATTTACAGTGGTCCCGGGCAGTATATCATTATTTACAGTGGTTCCTGTGTAGTATATCATTATTTACAGTGGTCCCTCGGTAGTATCTCATTATTTACAGTGGTTCCTGCCTAGTATATCATTATTTACAGTAGTCCCTGGGCAGTGTATCATTATGTACAGTATTCCCTGGGCAGTATATCATTATTTACAGTGGTCCCTGGGCAGTATATCATTATTTACAGTGGTCCCTGTGTAGTATATCATTATTTACAGTGGTCCCTGGGTAGTATATCATTATTTACAGTGGTCCCTGGGAAGTATATCATCATTTACAGTGGTCTCTGTGTAGTATATCATTATTTACAGTGGTTCCCTGGGTAATATATCATTATTTACAGTGGTCCCTGGGTAGTATATAATTATTTACAGTGGTTCCTGCCTAGTTTATCATTATTTCCAGAGGTCACTGTGTAGTATATCATTATTTACGGTGGCGCCTGGTAGAATATCATTAATTACAGTGAACCCTAGGTAGTATATCATTATTTACAGTGGTCCCTGGGTAGTGTATCCTTATTTACAGTGGTCCCTGTGTAGTATCTCATTATTTACAGTGGTTGCTGTCTAGTATATCATTATTTACTGTAGTCCCTGGGCAGTGTATCATTATTTACAGTGGTCCCGGGCAGTATATCATTATTTACCGTGGTCCCTGTGTAGTGTATCATTATTTATAGTAGACACACGGTAGTATCTCATTATTTACAGTGGTTCCTGTCTAGTTCATCATTATTTACAGTTGTCCCTGGGCAGTGTATCATTATTTAGAGTGGTCCCTGGGCAGTGTATCATTATTTACAGTGGTCCCTGAGCAGCATGTTATTATTTGCAGTGGTCCCTGTGTCGTATATCGTTATTTACAATGGTCCCTGGGTAGTATATCATTACTTACAGTGGTCCCTAGGTAGTACATAATTACTTACAGTGGTCCCTGGGTAGTATATCATTATTTACAATAGTCCCTAGGTAGTATATCATTATTTACAGTGGTCCATGGGTAGTATTTCATTATTTACAGTGGGCCCTAGGTAGTATATCATTATTTACCGTGCTCCCTAGGTAGTATATCATTATTTACAGTGGTCCCTGGGTAGCATATCATTATTTACAGTGGTCCCTAGGTAGTATATCATTATTTACAGTGGACTCTAGGTAGCATATCATTATTTACAGTTGTCCCTGGGCAGTGTATCATTATTTACAGTGATCCCTGTGTCGTAAATCATTATTTACAGTGGTCCCTTGGTATTATATAATTATTTACAGTGGTTCCTGCCTAGTTTATCATTATTTCCAGAGGTCACTGTGTAGTATATCATTATTTACGGTGGCGCCTGGTAGAATATCATTATTTACAGTGGACCCGGGCAGAATATCATTATTTTTAGTGGTCCCTGTGTAGTGTATCATTATTTACAGTGGCCCCTAGGTAGTATATCATTACTTACAGTGGACTCTAGGTAGTATATCATTATTTATAGTAGTCCCTGGGCAGTGTATCATTATTTACAGTGGTCCATGTGTCGTAAATCATTATTTACAGAGGTCCCTGGGTATTATATAATTATTTACAGTGGTCCCTGGGTAGTATATCATTATTTACAGTGGTCCCTGGGTGTATATCATTATTTACTATGGTCCCTAGGTAATATATCATTATTTACAGTAGTCCATGGGTAGTATATCATTACTTACAGTGGTCCCTGGGTAATATATCATTATTTACAGTGGTCCCTGGGTAGTATACCATTATTTACAGTGGACCCTGAGTAGTATATCATTATTTACAGTGGTCCCTGGTTGTATATAATTATTTACAGTGGTTCCTGCCTAGTTTATTATTATTTCCAGATGTCACTGTATAGTATATCATTATTTACGGTGGCGCCCGGTAGAATATCATTATTTACAGTGGTCTATGGGTAGTATATCATTACTTACAGTGGACCCTGGGTAGTATGTCATTATTTACAGCGGTTCCTACCTAGTTTATCATTATTTCCAGAGGTCACTGTGTAGTATATAATTATTTACGGTGGCGCCTGGTAGTATATCATTATTTACAGGAGTCCCGGGGCAGTATATCATTATTTACGGTGGCCCCTTGTAGAATATCATTATGTACCGTGATCCATGGGTAGTATATCATTTTCTCCAATGTTCCCTGTGAATATCCATCATGGTTTAAATCCGTCCCAGGGTGGAATTACATTATTTACATTGGTCGCTGAGCACTTAACCAGTATTAACATTAGTCCCTGTGCAGTACATCATTATTTACAGTGGTCCCTGTGTAGTATATCATTATATACATTGGTCCCGGGCAGTATATCATTATTTACCGTGGTCCCTGTGTAGTGTATCATTATTTACAGTGGACCCTCGGTAGTATCTCATTATTTACAGTGGTTCCTGTCTAGTACATCATTATTTACAGTTGTCCCTGGGCAGTGTATCATTATTTAGAGTGGTCCCTGGGCAGTGTATCATTATTTACAGTGGTCCCTGAGCAGCATGTTATTATTTGCAGTGGTCCCTGTGTCGTATATCATTATATACAATGGTCCCTGGGTAGTATATCATTACTTACAGTGGTCCCTAGGTAGTACATAATTGCTTACAGTGGTCCCTGGGTAGTATATCATTATTTACAATGGTCCCTAGGTAGTATATCATTATTTACAGTGGTCCATGGGTAGTATTTCATTATTTACAGTGCGTCCTAGGTAGTATATCATTATTTACCGTGCTCCCTAGGTAGTATATCATTATTTACAGTGGTCCCTGGGTAGCATATCATTATTTACAGTGGTCCCTAGGTAGTATATCATTATTTACAGTGGACTCTAGGTAGTATATCATTATTTACAGTTGTCCCTGGGCAGTGTATCATTATTTACAGTGGTCCCTGTGTCGTAAATCATTATTTCCAGCGGTCCCTTGGTATTATATAATTATTTACAGTGGTTCCTGCCTAGTTTATCATTATTTCCAGAGGTCACTGTGTAGTATATCATTATTTACGGTGGCGCCTGGTAGAATATCATTATTTACAGTGGCCCCTCGGTGGTATCTCATTATTTACAGTGGTTCTTGCCTAGTATATCATTATTTACAGTGGTTCCTGCCTAGTATATCATTATGTACAGTAGTCCCTGGGCAGTGTATCATTATTTACAGTAGTCCCTGGGTAGGATATAATTATTTACATTGGTCCCTGGGTAGTACCTCATTATTTACAGTGGTCACGAGGTAGTATGTCATTATTTACAGTGTTCTAATCGTAGTATATCATTATTTACAGTGGTTCCTGCCTAGTTTACCATTATTTCCAGAGGTCACTGTGTAGCATATCATTGTTTTCGGTTGCCCCTGGTAGAATATCATTCTTTACAGTAGTCCCGGGGTAATATATCATTATTTACGGTAGCCGCTGGTAGAATATCATTATTTCCAATGGCTGCGGGGTAGTATATCATTATTTACAGTGATCCCTGGGCAGTATCCCATTAGTTACAGTGATCCCTCGGTAGTGCATCATTATTTACAGTGGTCCATGGGTGCTATATCATTATTTTCAGTGGTTCCTGATTTGGAAATCATTATTTCCAGAGGTCACTTGGTAGTATATCATTATTTCCAGAGGTCACAGTGTAGTATATCATTATTAACGTGGTCCCTGGGTAGTATATTATTATTGACAGTGATCACTGCGTGGAATATCATAATTTACAATGTCCCTGGGCGGCATATCATTAGTCAAAGTGGTCCCTGGATAATTTGTCATTAGTAACAGTGGTCCCTGTGTTGTACATCATTATTTACAACGGTCCCAGGGTGGAATTTCATTATTCACAGTTCTCCTTGTGTTGTATAACATTATTGACACTGGTCCAAGGGCAGTACATCATTATTTACAGTGTTCCCTTCATAGTACATCATCATTTACTGTGGTCCATGGGGCGTATTTTATTGTTTACAGTGGTCCCTGCGTAGTATATCATTATTTACTGTAGTCGCTGGCTAGAATATCATTGTTTACAGTTGTCCCTGGGTAGTATATCACTATTCACAGTGGTCCCTGGGTCGTATATCATTATTTACAGTTGTCAGTGGGTAGTATATCATTATTTACTGTGGTCGCTGGCTAGAATACCATTGTTTACAGTGGTTTCTGGGTAGTATATCACTATTTACAGTGGTCCCTGGGTAGTATATCCGTGATTACAGTTGTTCCTGGGTAGTATATCACTATTTACAGTGGTCCTTGTGTCGTATATCATTATTTACTGTGGTCCCTGGATAGTATATCATTATTTGCTGTGGTCCCTGGGTAGCATATCATTATTGACAGTGGATACTGGTATGTACGTCATTACTTACAGATGTCCCTGCGTAGGACATCATTATTGGCTGTGGCCCTGGGCAGTATATCATTATTTACAACGGTCCCAGGATGCAATTTCATTATTTACAGAGGTCCCTGGGGACTATATATTTATGTGCAGTGGTACCTTGGTAGTGAATCATTACTTACAGTGATCCTTGGGTCGTATGTCATTATTTACAGTGGTCCCTGGGTAGTAAAGCAGTTTTTACAGAGGTCTCTGGGCAGTATGACATTATTTACCGTGGTGCCTGTGCAGTTTATCATTATTTACAGTGGTCCCTGTGTAGTATATCATTATTTACAGTGGTCCCTGGGTAGTAAATCATTATTTTCAGTTCCCTGTGTAGTACATCATGATTTACAGTGGTCCCTGTGTAGTACATCATGATTTACAACCATCCAAGGGTGGAGCTTCATTATTTACAGTGGTCCATGGGTAGTACATCATTATTTGCAGTGGTCCCTGGGTAGAATATCATTATTTACAGTGGTCCCGGGGTAGTATATCATTATTTACTGTGGTCCCTGGGTAGAATATCATTATTTACAGTGGGCCCGGGGTAGTATATCATTATTTACGGTGGCCTCTGGAGGAATATCATTATGTACGGTGATTCATGGGTAGTATATCATTTTCTGCAGAGGTCACTGTGTAGTACATCATGATTCAAAACCGTCCCAGGTTGGAATTAAATTATTTACAGTGGTCGCTGAGCAGTGTATCATAATTTACAGTGGTCCCTGTGTAGTATATCATTATTTACAGTGGTCCCGGGCAGTATTACATTATTTACAGTGTTCCCTGCGTAGTATATCATTATTTGCAGTTTTCCCTGGGTAGTATATCATTATTTACAGTGGTTCCTGCCTAGTTTACCATTATTTCCAGAGGTCACTGTGTAGTATATCATTGTTTTCGGTTGCCCCTAGTAGAATATCATTATTTACAGTGGTCCCGGGGTAATATATCATTATTTACGGTAGCCGCTGGTAGAATATCATTATTTCCAATGGTCCCGGGGCAGTATATCATTATTTACAGTGGTTCCTGGGCAGTTAATCATTATTTACAGTGCTCCCTGGGTGGTATATCATTATTTACAGTAGTCCCTGGGTATATATCATTATTTACAGTTGTCCCTGGGCAGTATATCATTATTTACAGTGGTCCCTGGGTATTATATCATTATTTACAGTGGTTCCTGGGCAGTTAATCATTATTTACAGTGCTCCCTGGGTGGTATATCATTATTTACAGTAGTCCCTGGGTATATATCATTATTTACAGTTGTCCCTGGGCAGTATATCATTATTTACAGTGGTCCCTGGGTATTATATCATTATTTACAGTGGTCCCTGGGTAGTATATCATTATTTACAGTGGTCCCTGGGTAATATATCATTATTTACAGTGGTCCCTGGGTAGTATATCATTATTTACGGTAGCCGCTGGTAGAATATCATTTTTCCAATGGTCCCTGGGTATTATATCATTATTTACAGTGGTCCCTGGGTAGTATATCATTATTTACAGTGGTCCCTGGGTAAGATATCATTATTTACAGTGGTCCCTGGGTAGTATATCATTATTTACGGTAGCCGCTGGTAGAATATCATTTTTCCAATGGTCCCGGGGTAGTATATCATTATTTACAGTGGTTCCTGGGCAGTAAATCATTATTTACAGTGGTCCCTGGGCAGTATCTCATTAGTTACAGTGATTCCTGGGTAGTATCTCATTATTTGCAATTGTCTCTGGGTAGTATATCCGTATCTACAATGTTCTACAATCCGTATTTACAGTGTTCCCTGGGTACAATATCATTATTAACAGTCGTCCGTGGGTGATATATAAATATTAACAGCGGCCCCGGCGTAGAATACCATTATTTGCAGTGTTCCCCGGGTTGCATATCATTATTTACAGTGGTACTTATGTCGTATATAGTTATTTACAGTCGTCCCTGGGTAGAATAACATCATGTACAGTGGTCCTGGGGTAGTACATTTTAATTTACAGTGGTCCCTGGGTTGAATATCATTATTTACAGTTGTCCCTGGATAGTATATCTTAATTTACAGTTGTTCCGTGGTTGGGAAATCATTATTTAAAATGGTCCCTGAGAAGAATATCATTATTTACTATGGTCCCTGGGTAGAATATCATTATTTACAGTTGTATCTGGCTAGTTTATCATTATTTACAGTGGGCCCTGGTGTATATCTTTATTTACAGTCGTCCCTGGGTAGTATATCCTTATTTACAGTGATCACTGGGTCGTATATAATTATCTGTAGTGGTCCCTGTGTAGTATATCATTATTTACAGAGTTCCTTGGGGAGAAAGTCATTATTTACAGTGGTCCCTGGGTATAATATCATTATTTACAGTTGTCCATGGGTTGTACATCTTTATTCACAGTGGTCTCTGGTTTTATTTACAGTGGACTCTGGTTAATTTACCATTATTTAATGTGGACCTTGACTAGGAAATCATTATTTCCAGTGGTGACTGGATAGAACATCTTTATCTACAGTGGTGCCTGGGTCGTATATAATTATTTACAGTGGTGCCTGGGTAGTACATCATTATTTACAGTTGTACCTGGGTAGTATATAATTATTTACAGTGGTACCTGGGTAGTATATTATTATTTACATTTGTCCTTGGGTAGAACATCGTTATTGACAGTGGTTCCTGGGAAGTATATCGTTACTTACAGTGGTCCTTGGGCAGTCTGTCATTATTTACAGTGGTCACTGGGTTGCAGATCATTATTTACAGTCGTCCCTGGATAGTATATCTTAATTTACAGTTGTTCCGTGGTTGGTATATCATTTTTTTAAATGGTCCCTGGGAAGAATATCATTATTTACTGTGGTCCCTGGGTAGTATATCATTATTTACAGTGATCACTGGGTCGTATATCATTATCTGCAGTGGTCCCCTGGTAGTATATCATTATTTACCGAGGTCCCTGGGTAGTATATCATTATTTACCGAGGTCCCTGGGCAGAATATCATTATTTACAGTGGTCTCTGAGTATTATATCATTATTTACAGTGTTCCCTGCGTAGTTTAACATTATTTACAGTGGTCCTTGGGTAGTATTTCATTATTTACAGTGGTTCCTGCGTAGTATATCATTATTTACAGCGGTTCCTGCGTAGTATATCATTATTTACAGTGGTTCATGCGTAGTATATCATTATTTACCGAGGTCCCTGGGTAGTATGTCATTATTTACCGAGGTCCCTGGGTAGTATATCATTATTTACCGAGGTCCCTGGTAGTATATCATTATTTACCGAGGTCCCTGGGCAGAATATCATTATTTACAGTGGTCTCTGTGCAGCACATCATTATTTACACTGGTCTCTGAGTATTATATCATTATTTACAGTGTCCCCTGCGTAGTTTAACATTATTTACAGTGGTCCTTGGGTAGTTTATCATTATTTACAGTGGTTCCTGCGTAGTTAATCATTATTTACAGTGGTTCCTGCGTAGTATATCATTATTTACAGTGGTTCCTGCATAGTATATCATTATTTACAGTGGGTCCTGGGTAGTATATCATTGTTTACTGTTGTCCCTGGGCAGTATATCATTATATACAGTGGACCCTGCGCAGTATATCACTTTTGCAGTCGTCTCTGGGCAGTATATCATTATAGATTTCACAGTGCAGTAGGAGGCCGTTCAGCCCATCCAGTCTGAATAGGCTCTTGGAAAGAGCACCCTACCCAAGGTCAACACCTCCACCCTATCTCCATAACCCAGTCACCCCATCATACACTAAGGGCAATTTTGGACGCTAAATGCAATTTAGCATGGCCAATCCACCTAATCTGCACATCTTTGGACTGTGGGAGGAAACCGGAGCACCCGGGGAGGATGTGCAGACTCGGCACAGACAGTGACCCAAGTCGGAATCGAACCTGGGATCCTGGAGCTGTGAAGCAATTGTGCTATCCACAATGCAACCGTGCTGCCCTTTATTTATCTTTATTTACAGTGGTTCCTGGGTAGTTAATCATTATTTACAGTGGTCCCTGTGTAGTATAACAGTATTTACTGAGGCCCCTGTGTCGTACAGCATTATTTACAGTGGTCCCCGGGTAGTGTATCATTATTTACTGTGGTCCCTGGGTAGTATATCATTATTTACAGTGGTCCCTGGGCAGTATATCATTATTTACAGTGGTCCCTGGGTAGTATATCATTATTTACAGTGGTCCCTGGGTAGAATATCATTACTTACAGTGGTCCCTGGGCAGTATATCATTATTTACGTGGTCCCTGGGCAGTATATCATTATTTACGTGGTCGCTGGGTAGTATATCATTATTTACAGTGGGACCTGGGCATTATATCTTTATTTACAATGGTGGCTCGTTAGTATATCATTATTTACAGTCGACCTTGAGTAGTATATCGTTACTTGCTGAGGTCCCTGGGTAGCATATCATTATTTACAGTGGTCCCTGGGTAGTATACCATTATTTATAGTGTTCCCTGGGCAGTTAATCTTTAAGCACAGTGGTCTCTGGTTATTTTACCATTATTTACAGTGGTCCCAGGGTAGCATATCATTATTTACAGTGGGCCCTGGGCAGTAAGTCTGTATTTACAGTGGTCCCTGGGCAGTATATCTTTATTTACAGTGGTCCCTGTGTAGTATAACATTATTTACAGTGGTCCCTGGGGAGAATATCATTATTTACAGTGGTCCCTTGGGCAGTCTGTCATTATTTACAGTGGTCCCTGTGTAGAATATCATTATTTACAGTGGTCCCTCGGTAGTATATCATTATTTACAGTGGTCCCTCGGGAGTATATAATTATTTACAGTGTTCCCTGGGCAGTCTGTCATTATTTACAGTGGTCCCTGTGTAGAATATCATTAGTTACAGCGTTCCATGGGCACCTCTCCATTATTAATAATTGTCCATGGGTAGAATATTATTTTCTGCAACGTTCCCTCTGTAATAAATCAGTATTTACTGTAGTGTTTGGTAGAATATCAGCATTTACAGTGGTCCCTGGGTAGTAAATCATTATTTACTGTAGTCCCTGGGTCGTATATCGTTATTTACAGTGGTCCCTGGTAAGAATGTCATTATTTACAGTTGTGCCTGGGTAGTACATTATAATTTACATTTGACCATGGGTAGTATTTCATTATTTTCAGTGGTCCCCGTGCAGTATATCATTATTTACACTGGTCCCGGTGTAGAATATCATTATTTACAGTGGCCCCTGAGTAAAATATCATTATTTAAATTGTTCCCTGTGCTGTATATCATTATTTACAGTGTTCCCTGCGTAGTTTAACATTATTTACAGTGGTCCTTGGTTAGTATATTATTATTTACAGTGGTTCCTGCGTAGTATATCATTATTTACTGTTTTCCTTGGGCAGTATATCAATATATACAGTGGTCTCTGGATAGTACATAATTATTTACAGTGGTCCCAGGGTAGGATATAATTTTTTACAGTGTGCTCTGTGCAGTATATCACTTTTGCAGTCGTTCCTGGGCAGTATATCTTTATTTACAGTGATTCCTGGGTAGTTTATTGTTATTTACAGTGGTCCCTGGGTAGAATAACATTATTTACAGTGTCCCCTGAGTAGTATATAATTATTTACAGTTGTCCCTGGGTAGAAAATCATTATTTCCAGTAATCCCTGGGTAGAACATCATTATTTACAGTGGTGCCTGGGTAGTATATCATTATTTAAAGTTGTCCTTGGGTGGAAAATCTTCATTTACAGTATCTTCATTTATAGTGGTCCCTGAGCAGTATATCTTTATTTACAGTGGTCACTAGTAGTATATCATTATTTACAGCGGTCCCTGGGTAGTATATCATTATTTACAGTGGTCCCTGTGCAGTATATCACTGTTTGCAGCCGTCCCTGGGCTGTATATCTTTATTTACAGTGGTCCCTGAGTAGTCTATCATTATTTACATTCGTCCCTGGGTAGTATATCATTATCGAGAGTTGTCCCTGGGTAGTATATAATTATTAAGAGTGGCCACTGTGTTGTATGTCTCTATTTACTGTGGGTCCTGGTAGTGTATCATTCTTTACAGTGGTCCCATGGTAGTTTATCATTATTTAAAGTGGTCACTGTGTAGTAAATAATTATTTACAGTGGCCCCTGGGTAATATATCATTATTTACAGCGGTCTCTGGGCAGTATATCATTTTTACAGTGGTTCCTGGGCAGTATGGCATTATTTACAGCGGTCCCTGGGTAGTATATCATTAAGTACAGTGGTCCCTGTGCAGTATATCATTATTTACAGTGGTCCCTGGGTAGTATATCACTGTTTGCAGTGGTCCCTGGGCAGTATATCTTTATTTACAGTTGACCCTGGGTAGAATATCATTATTTACAGTTGTCCCTGGTAGTATATCATTATGCACAGTGTGCCCTGAGTAGCATATCATTATTTACAGTGGTCCCTAAGTAGTATATCATTATTAACAGTTGTCCCTGGAAGTATATCATTATGCACAGTGTGCCCTGGGTGGTATATCATTATTTACAGTTGTCCCTGATTAGAATATCATTATTTACAGTGGTCACTGTGAAGTATATAATTATTTACAATAGTCCCTGGGCAGTATGTCTTTATTTACAGTGATCCCTCGGCAGTATACCTTTATTTACAGTGGTGCCTGGTAGTTTATCATTATTTACAGTTGTCCCTGGTAGTATATCTTTATTTACAGTGTGCCCTGGGTAGTCTATCATCATTTACAGTTGTCCTGGTTAGAATATCATTATTTACAGTGGTCACTGTGTAGCATATCATTATTTACAATAGTCCCTGGGTAGTATGTCTTTATTTACAGTGGTCCCTCGGCATATGTCATTATTTGCAGTGGTCCCTGGACAGTATACCTTTATTTACAGTGGTCCCTGGTAGTATATCATTATTTACTGTTGTCTCTGATTAGAATATCATTATTTACAGTGGGCCCTGGGCAGTATATCTTATTTACAGTTGTTCCCGGGTTGTTTATCATTATTTACAATGGTCTCTGGGTGGTTTATCTTTAATTACAGTGGTCCCTGGGAAGTATATCATTATACTGTATCATTTAGTGGACAGCACAGTATATTATTATATCATTTAGCACCACTATATCATTTAGTGTGCAGCACGGTAGCATAGTGGATAGCACAATTGTTTCACAGCTCCAGGGTCCCAGTTTCGATTCCGGCTTGGGTCACTGTCTGTGCGGAGTCTGCACATCCTCCCAGTGTGTGCGTGGGTTTCCTCCGGGTGCTCCGGGTTTTTCCCACAGCCCAAAGATGTGCAGTTTTTTAAATTGGCCATGATGAGCAAAATGGTGAGTCGCAAAAAGTTGGTGTGCAGGTGCAACAGGTGATTGAGAAGGCTAATCGAGTTTTGTCTTTCATTGCTCGAGGGATGGAGTTCAAGACTAGGGAGGTTATGCTGCAATTGTATAGGGTGTTGGTGAGGCCGCATCTGGAGTATTGTGCTCAGTTTTGGTCTCCTTACCTGAGAAAGGACATATTGGCACTGGCGGGAGTGCAGAGGAGATTCACTAGTTTGATCCCAGAGTTGAGGGGATTAGATTATGACGAGAAGTTGAGTAGACTGGGATTGTACTCATTGGAGTTTAGAAGGATGCGGGGGGATCTCATTGAGACATATGAAATTATGAAGGGAATAGATTGGATAGATGCGGGCAGGTTGTTTCCCCTGGTCGGGGAAAGCAGAACTAGGGCGGAGAGCCTCAAAATAAGGGGAGGTAGATTTAGGACGGAGTGTAGGAGGGACTTCTTCACCTAAAGGGTTGTGAATCTCTGGAATTGCTTGCCCAGTGAAGCAGTTGAGGCTCCTTCTTTAAACGTTTTTAAGAAAAAGATAGATGCCTTTCCAAAGAATAAAGGGATTCGGGGATATGGTGTACGGGCCGGAGAGTGGAGCTGTGTCCACAAAGATCAGCCATGATCTCATTAAATGGCGGAGCAGGCTCGAGGGGCCAGATGGCCTACTCCTGCTCCTAGTTCTTATGTTCTTATGATAAATTGCCCTTAGTGTACAAAATTGCCTTTAGTGTTGGGTGTGGTTACTAGCTTATGGAGATAGGGTGGAGGTGTGGACTTGGATAGGGTGCTCTTTCCAAGAGCTGTGTGCCGACTCGATGGGCCGAATGGCCTCCTTCTGCACTGTAAATTCTATGATCTATGATTTACTGTGGTCCCTGGGTAGAGTATTATTATTTACAGTGGTCCCTGGATAGTATATCATAGTTTATCATAGAATTTACAGTGCAGAAGGAGGCCATTCGGCCCATCGAGTCTTCACCGGCTCTTGGAAAGAGCACCCTACCCAAGGTCAACACCTCCACCCCATCCCCATGACGCAGTAACCCCACCCAACACTATCTTAATTTGCTGTGGTCCATGGGTAGTATACCATTATTTACAGTGCTCCCTGGGTAGTATATCTGTATTTACAGTGGCTCTGTGCAGTGTATCATTATCTGCAGTGGTCCCTGGGTAGTATATCATTATTTACAGTGGTCCTTGTGTAGAAAGTCTTTATTTACATGGTTGCTGGGCGGTATATCTTTATTTACAGTGGTCACTGGGTAGTATATCATTATTTAGAGTGAAACCTGGGTAGGATATCACTATTTCCAGTGGTCCCTGGGCAGTATATCTTTATCTACAGAGGTCACTGGGTAGTAAATCACTATTTACAGTGACCACTGTGTTCTTTACAGTGGTCCCTGGGTAATATATCATAATTTATAGTGGCCCCTGGATAGTAAATCATTATTTACAGAGGTCCCTGGGCAATATATCATTATTGCAGTTGTACCTGGGAAAGTATTTCATTATTTACAGTGATCGCTGATAGTATGTCGTTATGTAACGTGGTCCCTGGGTAATATATCATAATTTATAGCTTCCCCTGGGCAGTATATCATTATTTACAGTAGTCCCTGGGTAATGTGTCATTATTTGCCGTTGTCTCTGATTAGAATATCATTTTTACAGTGGTACCTGGGCAGTATGTCATTATTTACAGTGATCCCTGATCAGGATATCATTATTTACAGTGGTCCCTGGGTAGTATATTTTTACAGTGGTACCTGGGCAGTATGTTATTATTTACAGTGATCCCTGATCAGGATATCACTACTTACAGTAGTCGCTGATAGTATATCATTATTTAAGTGGTATCTGGGTAATATATCATGATTTGCAGTTGTCTCTGATTAGAATATCATTATTTCCAGTGGTCGCTGATATGTCATTATTTGCAGTGGGCCCTGTGCAGTATATCTTATTTACCGTGGTTCCTAGCTAGTTAATCATTATTTACAATGGTCCCTTGGAAGTATATCAGTATTAACAGTGGTCCCTGGGTGATTGATAATTATTAACAGTGGTCCCGGCGTACAATATCATTATTTACATTGGTCCCTGGGTAGCATATCATTATTTACAGTGGTCCCGGGTAGTATATCATTATTTACTGTGTGCCCTGGGCAGTATTTCATTATTCACAGTGGTCCCTGGGCAGTATATCATTCTTTACAGTGGTCCCTGGGCAGTATATCATTATTTACAGTGGTACCTGGCTAGTATATCATTATTTACTGTGTGCCCTGGGCAGTATTTCATTATTCACAGTGGTCCCTGGGCAGTATATCGTTATTTACAGTGGCTCTGTGCAGTATATCATTATCTGCAGTGGTCCCTGAGTAGTATATCATTATTTGCAATTATCACTGGATAGTACATCATTATCTGCAGTGGTCCCTGGGTAGTATATCATTATTTCCAGTGGTCCTTGTGTAGAAAGTCTTTATTTACAATAGTCCCTGGGTCGTATGTCTTTATTTACAGTGGTCCCTGGTAGTATATCATTATTTACAGTGGTCCATGGGTAGTGTATCATTTTTTACAGTGGACCCTGGGCAGTATATCTTTATTTACAGTGGTCTCTGGTAGTATATCATTATTTACAATGGTCCCTGTGCAGTATATCATTATTTACTGTTGCCTCTGATTAGAATATCATTATTTACAGTGGTAACTGGCTGGTATATCATTATTTTCAGTGGGCCCTGTGCGGTATATCTTATTTACAGTGGTTCCTGGGAAGATATATCATTATTAACAGTGGTCCCTGGGTTATTTATAAATATTAACAGCGGTCCCGGCGTACAGTATCATTATTTACAGTGTTCCGTGGGTAGCATATCATTATTTACAGTGGTACCATTATTTCCAGTGGTCACTGGGTGGAATATCATTATTTACAGTGTCCTCTGGGTAGTATATCATTATTTACAGTTGTCCCTGGGAGGAATATCATTATTTACAGTGTGCCTTTATAGTATATCATTATTTACAGTCGTCCCTGGGCAGTATATAATTATTTACAGTGGTCCCTGGGCAGTATATCATTATTTACTGTTGTCTCTGATTAGAATATCATTATTTACAGTGGTCACTGGCTGGTATATCATTATTTTCAGTGGGCCCGGTGCAGTATATCTTATTTACAGTGGTTCCTGGGTAGTTTATCATTATTTACAGTGGTCCATGGGAAGATATATCATTATTAACAGTGGTCCCTGGGTTATTTATAAATATTAACAGCGGTACCGGCGTACAATATCATTATTTACAGTGTTCCCTGAGCAGTATATCATTATTTACAGTGGTACCTAGGTAGCATATCATTATTTACAGATGTCACTGGGTTGAATATCATTATTTACAGTGTCCTCTGGGTAGTATATCATTATTTACAGTTGTCCCTGGGAGGAATATCATTATTTACAGTGTGCCTTTGTAGTATATCATTATTTACAGTGGTCCCTGGGCAGTAGATCATTATTTACAGTGGTCCCTGCGTAGTATATCATTATTTGCAATGATCACTGGATAGTATAACATCATCTGTAGTTGTTCCTGGGTAGTATATCATTATTTCCAGTAGTCCTTGTGTAGAAAGTCTTTATTTACTGTGGTTCCTGGGCGGTATTCCTTTATTTACAGTGAACACTGGGTAGTATATCACTATTTGCAGTGGTCCCTGGGCAGCATATCTGTATTTACAGATGATGTGGAGATGCCGGCGTTGAACTGGGGTGAGCGCAGAAAGAAGTCTTTCAACACCAGGTTAAAGTCCAACAGGTTTGTTTCGATGTCACTAGCTTTCGAAGCGCTGCTCCTCCCTCAGGTGAGTGAAGAGGTCTGTTCCAGAAACACATATATAGAAAGATTCAAAGTTGCCAGACAATGCTAGGAATACGAGCATTCGCAGGTGATTAAATCTTTACAGATCCAGAGATGGGGTAACCCCAGGTTAAAGAGGTGTGAATTGCATCAAGCCAGGACAGTTGGTAGGATTTTGCAGGCCAGATGGTGGGTGATGAATGTAATGCGACATGAATCCCAGGTCCCGGTTGAGGCCGCACTCACGTGTGCGGAACTTGGCTATAAGTTTCTGCTCGGCGATTCTGCGTTGCCGCGGGTCCTGAAGGCCGGCATGGAGAACGCTTACCCGGAGATCAGAGGCTGAATGCCCTTGACTGCTGAAGTGTTCCCCGACTGGAAGGGAACATTCCTGCCTGGTGATTGTTGCGCGATGTCCGTTCATTCGTTGTCGCAGCGTCTGCCTGGTCTCGCCAATGTACCACGTTTCGGGACACCCCTCCCCCAGCAGCCGAGATCCCTCCCGCCTCCCCCAGCAGCCGCGGCCCCCCTCCACCTCGTCTAGCAGCCGGAATCCCCCCCCCCAGCAGCCGCGATCCCTCCCCCTCCCCCAGCAGCCGCGGTGCCCTTCCCTCTCCCCCAGCAGCCGCGGTCCCTCTCCCCCTTCCCCTCCCCCAGCATCCGCAGTCCCCCTATCCCCGAGCAGCCGCGAACCCTCCCCCTCCCCAGCAGCGGAGTCCCCCTCCCCCTCCCCTCCCCCAGCAACTTCGGTCCCCCTCCCCCACCCCTCCCCCAGCAGCCGGGGCCCCCCTTCCCCAGCAGCCGGGGTCCCCCTCCCCCAGTAGCCGCGATCTCTCCCGCTCCCCCAGCATCCGTAGTCCCCCTCCCCCTCCCCAGCAGCGGAGTCACCCTCCCCCTCCCCAGCAACTTCGGTCCCCCTCCCCCTCCCCAGCAGCCGCGGTCCCCCTCCCCAGCAGCCGCGGACCCCCTCCCCAGCGGCCGCGGTCCCCCTCGCCCAGCAGCCGCGGTCCCCATCCTCTCCCACAGCAGCCACGGTTCCCCTCCCCCAGCAGCCGCGGTCCCCCTCCCCTCCCCAGCAGCAGCGGTCCCCCTCCCAAGCAGCCACAGACCCCCACCCCAGCAGCCGCGGTCCCCCTCCCCCAGCAGCCGCGGTCCCCCTCCCCCAGCAGCCGCGGTCCCCCTCCCCCAGCAGCCGCGGTCCCCCTCCCCCAGCAGCCTCGGTCCCCCTCCCCCAGCAGCCGCGGTCCCCCTCCCCCTCCTCCAGCAGCCGCGGTCCCCCTCCCCTCCCCAGCAGCCGCGGTCCCCCTCCCCCTCCCCCAGCAGCCGCGGTCCCCCCTCCCCCAGCAGATGCGGTCCCCCTCCCCTCCCCCAGCAGCCTCGGTCCCCTCCCCCCCCAGCTGCCGCGGTCCCCCTCCCCCTCCCCCAGCAGCCGCTGTCCCCCTCCCCCAGCAGCCGCGGTCCCTCTCCCCCAGCAGCCGCGGTCCCCCTCCCCCAGCAGCCGCGGTCCCCCCCTCCCCCAGCAGCCGCGGTCACCATCCCCTCCCCCAGCAGCCGCGGTCCCCCTGCCCTTCCCCTCCCCCCGCAGCCGCAGTCCCCCTCCCCGTCCCCCCTTCCCCTCCCCCAGCAGCCGCTGTCCCCCTCCTCTAGCAGCCACGGTCCCCCTCCCCCTCCCCCAGCAGCCGTGATCCCCCCCCTTCCCCAGCAGCCGCGGTCCCCCTCCCCCTCCCCCAGCAGCTGCGGTCCCCCTCCCCAGCAGCCGCGGTCCCCCTCCCCCAGCAGCCGCGGCACCCCTCGCCCTCCCCAGCAGCCGCGGTCCCCCTCCCCCTCCCCAGCAGCCGCGGTCCCCCTCCCCCAGCAGCCGCGGCCCCTCTCGCCCAGCAGCCGCGGTCCCCCTCCCCCAGCAGCCGCGGTCCCCCTCCCCAGCAGCCGCGGTCCCCCACCCCCACCAGCCGCGGTCCCCCTCCCCCTCCCCAGCAGCCGCGGTCCCCCTCCCCCTCCCCAGCAGCCGCGGTCCCCCTCCTCCAGCAGCCACGGTCCCCCTCCCCCAACAGCCACGGTCCCCCTCCCCCTCCCCCAGTAGCCGGGGTCCCCCTCCCCCAGCAGCCGCGTTCCCCCTCCCCCAGCAGCCGCGGTCCCCCTCCCCTCCCCAGCAGCCGCGGTCCCCCTCCCCCAGCAGCCGTGGACTCCCTCCCCCAGCAGCCACGGTCCCCCTCCCCCTTCTCCAGCAGCCGCGGTCCCCCTCCCCCAGCAGCCGCGGTCCCCCTCCCCCAGCAGCCGCGGTCCCCCTCCCCCAGCAGCCGCGGTCCCCCTCCCCCAGCAGCCGCAGCCCCCCTTCCCCAGCAGCCGCGGTCCCTTCCCCCTCCCCAGCAGCCGCGGTGCCCCTCCCCCTCCTCCAGCAGCCGCAGTCCCCCTCCCCCAGTAGCCGCGGTCCCCCTCCCCCTCCCCATCAGCCGCGGCCCCCCTCTCCCTCCCCCAGCAGCCGCGGTCCCCCTCCCCCTCCCCCAGCAGCCGCGGTACCCCTCCCCCTCGCCCAGCAGCCACGGTACCCCTTCCCCTCCCCCAGCAGCCACGGTCCCCCTCCCCCAGCAACCGCGGTCCCCCTCCCCCTCCCCAGCAGCCGCGGTCCCCCTCCCCCAGCAGCCGCGATCCCCCTCCCGCAGCAGCCGCAGTCCCCCTCCCCCTCTCCCCCAGCAGCCACGGTCCCCCTCCCCCAACAGCCACAGTCCCCCTCCACCTCCCCCAGCAGCCGGGGTCCCCCTCCCCCTCCCCCAGCAGCCGCGGTCCCCCTCCCCCAGCAGCCGCGGTCCCCCTCCCCCAGCAGCCGCGGTCCCCCTCCCCCAGCAGCCGTGGTCCCCCTCCCCCAGCAGCCGCGGTCCCCCTCCCCCTCCTCCAGCAGCCGCGGTCCCCCTCCCCCAGCAGCCGCGGTCCCCCTCCCCCAGCAGCCGCGGTCCCCCTCCCCTCCCCCAGCAGCCGCGGTTCCCCTCCCCCTCCCCCAGCAGCCGCGGTCCCCCTCCCAGCAGCCGCTGTTCCCCTCCCCCAGCAGCCGCGGTCCCCCTCCCCCAGCAGCCGCGGTCCCCCTCCCCCAGCAGCCGCGGTCCCCCTCCACCAGCAGCCGCGGTCCCCCTCCCCCAGCAGCCGCGGCCCCCCTCCCCCAGCAGCCGCGGTCCCTTCCCCCTCCCCAGCAGCCGCGGTCCCCCTCCCCTCCCCCAGCAGCCGCGGTCCGCCCCCCAGCAGCCGCGGTCCCCCTCCCCCAGCAGCCGCGGCCCCCCTCCCCCAGCAGCCGCGGTCCCCCTCCCCCAGCAGCCGCGGTCCCCCTCCCCCAGCAGCCGCGGTCCCCCTCCCCCAGCAGCCGCGGTCCCCCTCCCCCAGCAGCCGCGGTCCCCCTCCCCCAGCAGCCGCGGTCCTCCTCCCCCAGCAGCCGCGGTCCCCCTCCCCCAGCAGCTGCGGTCCCCCTCCCCCTCCCCCAGCAGCCGCGGTCCCCTCCCCCCCCCAGCTGCCGCGGTCCCCCTCCCCATCCCCCAGCAGCCGCGGTCCCCCTCCCCCTCCCCCAGCAGCCGCGGTCCCCCCCTCCCCCAGCAGCCGCGGTCCCCCTGCCCTTCCCCTCCCCCAGCAGCCGCAGTCCCCCTCCCCGTCCCCCCTTCCCCTCCCCCAGCAGCCGCTGTCCCCCTCCTCCAGCAGCCGCGGTCCCCCTCCCCCTCCCCCAGCAGCCGTGATCCCCCTCCCCTTCCCCAGCAGCCGCGGTCCCCCTCCCCCAGCAGCCGCGGTCCCCCTCCCCAGCAGTCGCAGTCCCCCTCCCCCAGCAGCCGCGGTCCCCCTACCCCAGCAGCCGCGGCCCCTCTCCCCCAGCAGCCGCGGTCCCCCTCCCCCAGCAGCCGCGGTCCCCCTCGCCCTCCCCAGCAGCCGCGGTCCCCCTCCCCAGCAGCCGCGGTCCCCCTCCCCCAGCAGCCGCGGCCCCTCTCGCCCAGCAGCCGCGGTCCCCCTCCCCAGCAGCCGCGGTCCCCCTGCCCCAGCAGCCGCGGTCCCCAACCCCCACCAGCCGCAGTCCCCCTCCCCCTCCCCAGCAGCCCCGGTCCCCCTCCCCCTCCCCAGCAGCCGCGGTCCCCCTCCCCCTCCTCCAGCAGCCGCGGTGCCCCTCCCCAGCAGCCGCGGTCCCCCTCTCCCTCCCCTAGCAGCCGCGGTACCCCTCCCCCTCGCCCAGCAGCCACGGTCCCCCTCCCCCTCCCCCAGCAGCCGCGGTCCCCCTCCCCCTCCCCCAGCAACCGCGATCCCCCTCCCCCAGCAGCCGCGGTCCCCCTCCCCCAGCAGCCGCGATCCCCCTCCCGCAGCAGCCGCAGTCCCCCTCCCCCTCTCCCCCAGCAGCCACGGTCCCCCTCCCCCAACAGCCACGAACCCCCTCCCCCTCCCCAAGCAGCCGGGGTCCCCCTCCTCCTCCCCCATCAGCCGCGGTCCCCCTCCCGCAGCAGCCGCAGTCCCCCTCCCCCTCTCCCCCAGCAGCCACGGTCCCCCTCCCCCAACAGCCACGAACCCCCTCCCCCTCCCCAAGCAGCCGGGGTCCCCCTCCTCCTCCCCCATCAGCCGCGGTCCCCCTCCCCCAGCAGCCGCGGTCCCCCTCCCCCAGCAGCCGTGGTCCCCCTCCCCCAGCAGCCACGGTCCCCCTCCCCCTCCTCCAGCAGCCGCGGTCCCCCTCCCCCAGCAGCCGCGGTCCCCCTCCCCCTCCCCCAGCAGCCGCGGATCCCCTCCCCCTCCCCCAGAAGCCGCGGTCCCCCTCGCCCAGCAGTCGCTGTCCCCCTCCCCCAGCAGCCGCGGTCCCCCTCCCCCAGCAGCCGCGGTCCCCCTCCCCCAGCAGCCGCGGTCCCCCTCCCCCAGCAGCCGCGGTCCCCCTCCCCCAGCAGCCGCGGTCCCCTCCCCCAGCAGCCGCGGTCCCCCTCCCCCAGCAGCCGCGGCCCCCCTCCCCCAGCAGCCGCGGTCCCCCCCCAGCAGCCGCGGTCCCCCTCCCCCTCCCCCAGCAGCCGCGGTCCCCCTCCCCCAGCAGCCGCGGTCCCCCTCCCCAGCAGCCGCGGTCCCCCTCCCCCAGCAGCCGCGGTCCCCCTCCCCCAGCAGCCGCGGTCCCCCTCCCCCAGCAGCCGCGGTCCCCCTCCCCCTCCCCCAGCAGCCGCGGCCCCCCTCCCCCAGCAGCCGCGGTCCCCCTCCCCCAGCAGCCGCGGTCCCCCTCCCCCAGCAGCCACGGTCCCCCCCAGCAGCCGCGGTCCCCCTCCCCCAGCAGCCGTGATCCCCCTCCCCCAGCAGCCGCGGTCCCCCTCCCCCAGCAGCCGCGGTCCCCCTCCCCAGCAGCCGCGGTCCCCCTCCCCCAGCAGCCGCGGTCCCCCTCCCCCAGCAGCCACGGTCCCCCCCCAGCAGCCGCGGTCCCCCTCCCCCAGCAGCCGTGATCCCCCTCCCCCAGCAGCCGCGGTCCCCCTCCCCCAGCAGCCGCGGCCCCCTCCCAACAAAGCAAAACAGACCAGAAGTAACTGATGGACAAAACAAAATGTGGGGAGTGCCCCAAACCGCGGGTGGAGCACAGCCCCAACAGAACAGGAAAAGAGACCAAACCCCACCCAATACCCGCCCAATGAAAGTGTGAGAATGGGGGTCGGTCCGGCAGCCTACCCCCTGCGGGGCCCAGCCAGCCCGGAAAGCTTCGAGTGTGCCCGTGGGCAGCGCCTGCCCCCGCTCCAGGGACCCCCGGCCGCCACCCAGCCCTTCCCACGGCACCCACAGCCCTCCCCACCCAGCCCTTCCCACAGCACCCACAGCCCGGCCCTCCGCCACCCAGCCCTGCCCACGGCACCCACAGCCCTCCGGCACTCAGCCCTTCCCACGGCACCCACAGCCCTCCGCCACCCAGCCCTGCCCACGGCACCCACAGCCCTCCGCCACCCAGCCCTTCCCACGGCACCCACAGCCCTCCCCCACCCAGCCCTGCCCACGGCACCCACAGCCCTCCGGCACTCAGCCCTTCCCACGGCACCCACAGCCCTCCGCCACCCAGCCCTGCCCACGGCACCCACAGCCCTCCGCCACCCAGCCCTTCCCACGGCACCCACAGCCCTCCGCCACCCAGCCCTTCCCACGGCACCCACAGCCCTCCGCCACCCAGCCCTTCCCACGGCACCCACAGCCCTCCGCCACCCAGCCCTGCCCACGGCACCCACAGCCCTCCGCCACCCAGCCCTTCCCACGGCACCCACAGCCCTCCGCCACCCAGCCCTTCCTACGGCACCCACAGCCCTCCGCCACCCAGCCCTTCCCACGGCACCCACAGCCCTCCGCCACCCAGCCCTTCCCACGGCACCCACAGCCCTCCCCCACCCAGCCCTGCCCACGGCACCCACAGCCCGGCCCTCCGCCACCCAGCCCTTCCCACGGCACTCACAGCCCGGCCCTCCGCCACCCAGCCCTGCCCACGGCACCCACCGCCCTCCGCTCCGCCAGCCACCCGAATGGAGATTGGCGGAGGTGCGGATTCCTGAGCAGCGGCTCCCTTACGACAGCCGCCACTCCTGACGGGGGAGAGCTGCGGCGCCTGGAGACCGTGTTCCAGACTTTGAGGAGGTCCTGGTACAAGGCGGGCAGCGCCAACAGAGAGTTCCGAAGACCCTGCTGGTCCACAGACAGGAGCTGCACGTCGTAGTTCAGGCCGAGCCCCTGGGGGGAGAAATCCGTCGCCAGGGCCGCACCGTGGAGGAGGCTCAGCGTACAGGTAACGCTGCAGAGTCTGAGGGTGGAAAGTGGCAGTCTGGGTGCGGAGGCACACCAGCGCCTGACCGCCCTCCGCCATCGGGAGACTCCAGACCTCCGCAGCGACCCCGTGCAGTCGATTGTCCCAGAGGAACCGAAGCTGGGCTCTCTGGATGGTGGGACAAAGCCAGGGGGGGGGAGTCAGTGACCAGCCGGGACCACAGCATGGAGGCGATCAGCTGGTTTATGACGAGAACTCGGCCCCTGGGGGACAGCACTCGGAGCCGTCCTGTCCAGCGTCCCAGGCCAGCGGTGACCTTGGTCTCCAGCTCCTGCCCGTTCGCCGGCCAGGCTCCCTCTGCCGGGCAAAGATGGACTCCCAGGTCGAGGCTGTTGGTCCGACTCCAGCTGAAGGGCCCGAGCTCCTCCGGGAGGGGGTCCACCTGCCACGGACCGACCAGGAGTCCGGAACATTGGGCCCAGTTGATCCGTGTGGAGGACGCGGCGGAGTAGACAGCTTGGCTCTCTCGCATCCTCCGGGGGTCCCCGGGGTCAGTGACCATGAGGAACACGGCATCAGCGTCCGCCGAGAGGACCACCCCCCCGTCCGGCTCGCGCAGAACCAGCCCCGTGAACCCCCTCCGCAGGAGGCACAGGAAAGGCTCCAGGCAGAGGGAATAATGTTGGCCGGACAGGGGGCAGCCCTGACGCACTCCTCTCCCAAAGCGAAGGGGCGCCGTCAGGGACCCGTTAACCTTAATCAGACTCTCCGAGGCGGCGGACAGTAACCGGATCCGGGCCACAAAATACCACCCGAACCCGACAGCTCGCAGAGTCCCGAGCAAATCCCCGGGCCCCACCCTGTCGAACGCCTTCTCCTGGTCAAGAGACAGGGAGGTGCTCGACATACCAGTCCTCTGGGTAAAGTGAATAATGTCCCGGGCCAGGTGGATGTTGTGTAGATTGTGCGGTCCGGGACTGTGCAGGACTGGTCAGGGTGGATCATGTGGTCCAGCTCGGGGCCAAGGCGTAAAGACATCGCCTTGGCGAAGATTTTATAGTCCGTGCTGAGGAGGGAGACCGGTCGCCAGTTCTTAAGTCGGCGGAGATCCCCCTTCTTGGGCAGCGGGGCAATGACGGCCCTGCGCCACGAAAGGGGCATCTCCCCGGTCGCGATACATTCCCCCAGGACCCCCGCGTAGTCACTCCCCAGGACGTCCCAGCACGCCCTGAAGAACTCCACGGTCAGCCCGTCCAGCCCTGGGGATTTGCCCCGTGAGAGGCTGTCCAGGGCGCCGGTCAGCTCTTGGAGGTTGATGGCATTATCGAGCTTCCCGGCGCCCTCCGGGCCCACCTGCGGCAGGTCCTCCCACAGAACTCTGCAAGCGTCCTCGCTGGACGGACCCGGAGAGAAGAGGTCGGAGTAAAAATCCCTGATCAGGGTCCTGACCCCCTCCGGATCCGAGACGAGGGGCCGGTCGTCGGCCAGCAGCGTAGAAACCTGCCGACGGGCCCCGCGTCCTCTTTCCAGCGAGTAGAAGAAGCGGGAGCCGCGGTCCATGTCCGTTAGGAGACGGATCCGCGACCTCACGTACGCGCCGCGAGACCCGGCCAGTTTCAGGTCCCGCAGTGCGCCCCTCTTCTCCCTGTTCACCAGCCCCAGGGCCGGGCCTCATCGGGCTGAGCGAGACGTGACTCCAGATCGAGGAGTTCCTCAGCCAGGTTGGCGATCGTGGAGTTCCACCCCGCCGGAGACCCCTTCGTGTACCCCTGACAGAAGGCACGGTTCTGGGCCTTGCCCACATCCCACCGTAGCCTCAAGGAGGGGAAGCCACCCCGCTTCCTTCTCCAGCCGGCCCAGAAACGGCAGAACGAGTCCAGGAACCGCTCGCCCTCCAGCAGCAGGTTGTTAAAGTGCCAGTACGCGGACCGTGTCTGAGCGCGGGACGGGGCGAGACCCGCCCACACCAGGTGGTGATCCGAGCTCGGCACCTGCTCCATGGAGGCCGTCGGAACGCTGGGCAAGTACGTCTTGGAAATGTAAAGACGGTCGATGCTGGACGCTCCGAACTGGGGCCGCACAGAGGTGCACCCCCGCAATTCAGGATGGAGAGTCCGCCAGACATCCACCAAGTCAAAGGACCTAACCAGGTCCCTCAACTCCACCACCGCAGCCAGGCCGCACTGGACTCCGATGCGGTCCTTGTCCCAGAGGGTGCAATTGAAAACCCCTCCGAGGATGATGCACTCGCCCGCCGGGATGGTGCCGAGAAGAGTGGACACCTTTTGGAAGAAAGCCGCCTGCTGCGGTCCGGCCACGGGAGCGGATACATTTACAAAGTGAATCACCGCTGCCCCGAAACGGGCCTTTAGGTGCAGCAGACGGCCTGGCACCGGCTCCTGGACCCCCCAAGATCTCCGGCTGAAAATGTGGAGCCAACAAGATAGCCACCCCGCCCGAACGTGGGGCCAGGTGACTCATGAAGACTCCTCCTTGCCCCTCCAGTGTCCCCTGAGCTTCGTCACCGGGATGGCCTGGGTTTCCTGCAGGAAGCACACCCCGTACTTTCCGACCCGGAGGATAGACAGGAACTGGAGACGGTGGTGCGCGTGGCTGCTGCCGTTGATGTTGAGGCTGGCCATGGTTACCTCCATGTCAGCAGCAATAGTTATCCATCACCTTCAGTGCTCAGAGTGGGGGTACCGCCCCCTCCACTCCCTCAGGAGTCCCACAAGGAGCGGAACAGCTTGGCGCTGCTCCTCCTGGTCTTGATCGAACTCCCGGGCCTCTCTGACATAGGCCCGGGCGGAGCCAAGAGCAGCCCCAAGTTTCCCCAGCTGCCCAGGGCCAGCCGCACACAGTCCGGGTGACCATGGTGTGTTCCCAGAAATGTCCGGAGTTCCCCAGGGGGGACGAGGGGAGACTCGGTGCCGGGTGTGAGGGCGCCCTCTGCCTCACTGCAGAGCGCGTCTAAATCCTCCTCCTCACCCGCCACCGAGCAGCCTTCCTCCTCCGAACGGTCACCTCCCGAGCTCGAGTCCCCCGCCACATGGAGTATGGCGGGCGGCACGGGCTCACCGGCTAACCCTTGGCCCGAGTCGACCCCACCCCCAGGGTCGTCCTCAGGCAGGTCCTTCGCAGGCTCCTCCCGCGGCTCAGGGCCCGTGGACGGCTCCTCCACCCACGCCGGCGACTCCGGGACCTCCGAGAGTTCCGCGAGGCCCCCCAGAGACATGTCCGGGTTGAAAACAGGGCTCTCCGCCGTCGCCCGCCCGGGTGTAGAGGGCGGGGAGCCTTCCCCGTCCTCCCCCGTCCACGGCCCACAGCGGCACGATGAGCGGTCGCTGCTGCTGCCGGCCCCCGGCGATGGTGAAGAGGAGGCGTCCGGGGAGGAAACTTGCACCGGGCGGGACAGGACCCCAGGGGCTTCGAATCCGCTCGACCCCGGGTCCTCCTGCTCGGGGGGCGACAGCAGCTCGAGAAGCTCGGGGGCCTCGGAGGCCCCCCCGGCCTTGCTTCTCTTCATTGTGTGCCCCGGGCCAGGCGTCAGGGGGATGGGCACCAACACGGGAGAGATGGGGCAGGAGGAGCTCGGTGGGGAGGGAGGGCGGGACGTTTGATAGAACAACACGTTCTGCGGTGGCCTCCAGCGTCTCCACCGCCACGTGTGCCCCGCCCACCGTGAGCCCCCTTTCCAGGGCCCGCTGGGCCGCCTGCTCGGCCCGCAGGAAGAACCCGGCCTTGCCGTACATCCGCGAGGCGGCTACGATGGCCGAGGGGCCGACAGCCCCGCCCATCGCACGGGTGCCCGCCTCAATGGTCATGGTAGGGTGGGCATAGCACTTCACCCCCAGCTGCCGCGTGAGCAGGCGGGAGGGCGAGGGCACCGCGGGGGCAGCGGAGCGACGGGAGGCTGCCGCCCCCACATAATGTCTTTTCCGCCCTGCCCCCGGCAGAGTGGAGGATGCCCCCGAGGTGCTGGCCAGAGGGGTGGGAGGACAGGAGGCCGGGCCTGCAGCCCTGGGTGGTCCCACTCCCACCTCAGGCAGAGGGGTGGGAGGACAGGAGGCCGGGCCTGCAGCCCTGGATGGTCCCTGTCCCACCTCAGGCAGAGGGGTGGGAGGACAGGAGGCCGGGCCTGCAGCCCTGGATGGTCCCTGTCCCACCTCAGGCAGAGGGGTGGGAGGACAGGAGGCCGGGCCTGCAACCCTCGATGGTCCCAGTCCCAACTCAGGCAGAGGGGTGGGAGGACAGGAGGCCGGGCCTGCAGCCCTGGATGGTCCCACTCCCACCTCAGGCAGAGGGGTGGGAGGACAGGAGGCTGGGCCTGCAGCCCTGGATGGTCCCAGTCCCAACTCAGGCAGAGGGGTGGGAGGACAGGAGGCCGGGCCTGCAGCCCTGGATGGTCCCAGTCCCACCTCAGGCAGAGGGGGGAGGAGGACAGGAGGCTGGGCCTGCAGCCCTGGATGGTCCCACTCCCACCTCTGGCAGAGGGGTGGGAGGACAGGAGGCCGGGCCTGCAGCGCTGGATGGTCCCACCTCAGGCAGAGGGGTGGGAGGACAGGAGGCCGGGCCTGCAGCCCTGGATGGTCCCGCTCCCACCTCAGGCAGAGGGGTGGGAGGACAGGAGGCTGGGCCTGCAGCCCTGGATGGTCCCAGTCCCAACTCAGGCAGAGGGCTGGGAGGACAGGAGGCTCGGCCTGCAGCCCTGGATGGTCCCACCTCAGGCAGAGGGGTGGGAGGACAGGAGGCCGGGCCTGCAGCCCTGGATGGTCCCGCTCCCACCTCAGGCAGAGGGGTGGGAGGACAGGAGGCTGGGCCTGCAGCCCTGGATGGTCCCAGTCCCAACTCAGGCAGAGTCTGGGAGGACAGGATGCTCGGCCTGCAGCCCTGGATGGTCCCACCCACCTCAGGCAGAGGGGTGGGAGGACAGGAGGCCGGGCCTGCAGCTCTGGATGGTCCCACTCCCACCTCAGGCAGAGGGGTGGGAGGACAGGAGGCTTGGCCTGCAGCCCTGGATGGTCCCAGTCCCACCTCAGGCAGAGGGGTGGGAGGACAGGAGGCTCGGCCTGCAGCCCTGGATGGTCCCACTCCCACCTCAGGCAGAGGGGTGGGAGGACAGGAGGCTGGGCCTGCAGCCCTGGATGGTCCCAGTCCCACCTCAGGCAGAGGGGTGGGAGGACAGGGGGCTGGGCCTGCAGCCCTGGATGGTCCCAGTCCCAACTCAGGCAGAGGGCTGGGAGGACAGGAGGCTGGGCCTGCAGCCCTGGATGGTCCCAGTCCCACCTCAGGCAGAGGGGTGGGAGGACAGGAGGCTGGGCCTGCAGCCCTGGATGGTCCCAGTCCCAACTCAGGCAGAGGGCTGGGAGGACGGGAGGCTCGGCCTGCAGCCCTGGGTGGTCCCACTCCCACCTCAGGCAGAGGGGTGGGAGGACAGGAGGCTGGGCCTGCAGCCCTGGATGGTCCCAGTCCCACCTCAGGCAGAGGGGTGGGAGGACAGGAGGCTGGGCCTGCAGCCCTGGATGGTCCCAGTCCCAACTCAGGCAGAGGGGTGGGAGCACAGGAGGCCGGGCCTGCAGCCCTGGATGGTCCCACTCCCACCTCAGGCAGAGGGGTGGGAGAACAGGAGACTGGGCCTGCAGCCTGGATGGTCCCACTCCCACCTCAGGCAGAGGGGTAGGAGGACAGGAGGCTGGGCCTGCAGCCCTGGATGGTCTCACTCCCACCTCAGGCAGAGGGGTTGGAGGACAGGAGGCTGGGCCTGCAGCCCTGGATGGTCCCAGTCCCACCTCAGGCAGAGGGGTGGGAGAACAGGAGGCTTGGCCTGCAGCCCTGGATGGTCCCAGTCCCACCTCAGACAGAGGGGTGGGAGGACAGGAGGCTCGGCCTGCAGCCCTGGATGGTCCCACTCCCACCTCAGGCAGAGGGGTGGGAGGACAGGAGGCTGGGCCTGCAGCCCTGGATGGTCCCAGTCCCACCTCAGGCAGAGGGCTGGGAGGACAGGAGGACGGGCCTGCAGCCCTGGATGGTCCCAGTCCTACCTCAGGCAGAGGGGTGGGAGGACAGGAGGCTCGGCCTGCAGCCCTGGATGGTCCCACTCCCACCTCAGGCAGAGGGGTGGGAGGACAGGAGGCTGGGCCTGCAGCCCTGGATGGTCCCAGTCCCACCTCAGGCAGAGGGCTGGGAGGACAGGAGGACGGGCCTGCAGCCCTGGATGGTCCCAGTCCTACCTCAGGCAGAGGGGTGGGAGGACAGGAGGCTGGGCCTGCAGCCCTGGATGGTCCCACTCCCACCTCAGGCAGAGGGGTGGGGGGACAGGAGGCTGGGCCTGCAGCCCTGGATGGTCCCACTCCCACCTCAGACAGAGGGGTGGGAGGACAGGAGGCCGGGCCTGCAGCCTCGATGGTCCCACTCCCACCTCAGGCAGAGGGGTGATCAAACCGTGATCTTTATCAATGATGAGAATACAGAAACAGTGGAAGTTTAAACTGGACAGATATTTCACAGCTGGATTCAGACAATACAGACAGCAATGTCTCGTAGATTGTGGAAGTGCCACAAATGTTGTCAAATGCAGGACGCGGGGTCCCTCAATGTTTCAATCTTGCTGAGAGACTGTCAGCCCACAGGGACAACATTTCTGTTTAATGGGACTGATGGACAAGTTAAAATAGTTCCGTTTCAAAGTTTTAAATAAGCAGTCATTGCTCTGTGCAGCTTTCGGAATCTGTCAGTGGAATTTACTTCACACAGGCAAGTTTAACAAGTGTATGGGGAACTGATTAGAAGTTTTGATGGAGATATTCCTGCATTATGGAAATGTGTGAGATCTATTTAGGGTTTGGAAATGGATTGAGGATCAAAGGAAGCAGTTGTTTTTTAACTACATTAGACTGAGAGCCTTGAAGATTCACAACTTCCATGTGCTGTGAGAAAGGATTGATTAACCAAGGCCTATTATACAAATACTTCAGACAAGTGAATAAGCTACAGGAACATTGAATATACAGACAGAGACAAGCAGACACCTATAATCGGAGCTTAAACTTCACGTTTGAATGTGAAGGGCTGAAATAAACAAGAGTCCACCCTGGGATTCGGTGCAATTTAAGTTCTGCTTTTTCAAAAAATAAATATAACTATCTGCAATGAAAAATTTCTTGGACAGGACAGAGGGATTTTGACTCTGTATTTAACCCCAGACAGTATTTGGGTTGTGAGTGTTTGATGGGCAGTGTAGATGGAGCTTTACTCTGAAACACTGGAATTCAGTCTCAGGGCTGATTTAATCAAAATGCTTCAGAATAATGATTGATATTGTACATCTCGTGTGTGTCTCAGTGTCAGCTCTGAAACACGTACAGCACAATCTCATCCTGTTTCTGTGTGTCTCTCTCTCTGAAATTAGCTGGTCCATTTCCTAAATTACTCCTGACTAGATTTCAAAAGGGCTCCATTGCCTGTGAAGCAGTTTGTGATACCCAAAGGTTATGAAAAGTGATTTAGAAAAGTCTGTCCCCAAGCTGCTGTGAGGATGTTCAGAGTCAGTGTGTGACTTGGGTCACACACAGGCCAGATACACCTCTCCAAGCTACAGGTGGAGAATGGATCTCGCTCCATTTGAAAGATGAACTGACCCAGTCTGTCTGAGTTTGAGTATCTGTGTTTCTGTACACGTGTGTGTGTGTTTGGGGGGGTGGGGGGGGTTATGTGTGGCATTCTTTACGCGGCACTGGAAGTTACACGGTAGCACAGTGGTTAGCACTGCGGTCTCACAGCTCCAGGGTCCCAGGTTTGAATCCCGGCTTGGGTCGCAGCCTGTGCGGAGTCTGCACATTCTCCCCGTGTTTGTTTGGGTTTCACCCCCACAACCCAAAGATGTGCAGGGCAGGTGGACTGGCCACACTAAGTTGCCCCTGAATTGGAAAAACTGAACTGGGCTCTGGATTTATTGTAAAAATCTTTTTATTGCCATTTCTACAATTCTGTGCATTGCGGCTTGTTTACATTTCTCAGAGAGTGAAAAGGCTTTCTCTTACGTTTCTATCGTTACAAACTGTTGCCGTTCAGTTCGGCGTGTCTGCACCCCCCCCAACCCCCCCTTTCCCTAACCCTTCCCCTCTCTCCCCCGCAGACCCTCCGTGATGCCCTTCCGGGCCGACCTGGTGTGTGACCCCCTGCTCCTTGTTTACCCCCTTACCCCCCCTTTCTTTTCTCCCTCCATCGGTTTCAGCAGTGTTCTTTCAGTGGTTTGGGGGGGGGGGGGGGTTCCCCCTCCCCATCTCTCTCGGTGGGTGGGGGGGGGCGGTTCCCCCATCTCCATCTCTCTCGGTGGGTGTCCCCCCACTCCATCTCTCTCGGTGGGGGGTGGTCCCCCCTCTCCATCTCTCTCGGTGGGGGTGGGTCCCCTTGACCATCTCTCTCGGTGGGTGGGGGGGGTTCCCCCCTCTCCATCTCTCTCGGTGGGGGGGGGTTCCCTCCTCTCCATCTCTCTCGATGGGGGTAATTCCTCCCCTCTCCATTTCTCTCGGTGGGTGGGGTGTCCCTCCTCTCCATCTCTCTCGGTGGGGGGTCCCCCCTCCCCATCTCTCTCGGTGGGGGGGGGGGTTCCCCCCTCTCCATCTCTCTCGGTGGGGGGGGGGTCCCCCTCTCCATCTCTCTCGGTGGGGGGGGGTTCCCCCCTCCCCATCTATCTCATAGAACATAGAACATTACAGCGCATTACAGGCCCTTCGGCCCTCGATGTGACGCCGACCTGTGAAACCACTCTAAAGCCCATCTACACTATTCCCTTATCGCCCATATGTCTATCCAATGACCATTTGAATGCCCTTAGTGTTGGAGAGTCCACTACTGTTGCAGGCAGTGCTTTCCACGCCCTTACTACTCTCTGAGTAAAGAACCTACCTCTGACATCTGTCCTATATCTATCTCCCCTCAATTTAAAGCTATGTCCCCTCGTGCTGGACATCACCATCCGAGGAAAAAGGCTCTCACTGTCCACCCTATCCAATCCTCTGATCATCTTGTATGCCTCAATTAAGTCACCTCTTAACCTTCTTCTCTCTAACGAAAACAGCCTCAAGTCCCTCAGCCTTTCCTCATAAGATCTTCCCTCCATACCAGGCAACATTCTGGTAAATCTCCTCTGCACCCTTTCCAATGCTTCCACATCCTTCCTATAATGCGGCGACCAGAATTGCACGTAATACTCCAAATGCGGCCGCACCAGAGTATTGTACAGCTGCAACATGACCTCATGGCTCCGAAACTCAATCCCTCTACCACTAGAAGCTAACACACCGTACGCCTTCTTAACAACCCTCTCAACCTGGGTGGCAACTTTCAGGGATCTATGTACATGGACACCGAGATCTCTCTGCTCATCCACACTGCCAAGAGTCTTACCATTAGCCCAGTACTCTGTCTTCCTGTTTTTCCTTAAAAAATCAATCACCTCACACTTTTCTGCATTAAACTCCATTTGCCACCTCTCAGCCCAGCGCTGCAGCTTATCTATGTCCCTCTGTAACTTGTAACATCCTTCCGCACTGTCCACAACTCCACCGACTTTAGTGTCATCTGCAAATTTACTCACCCATCCTTCTACGCCCTCCTCCAGGTCATTTATAAAAATGACAAACAGCAGTGGACCCAAAACAGATCCTTGTGGTACACCACTAGTAACTGGACTCCAGTCTGAACACTTCCCATCAACCACCACCCTTTGTCTTCTTCCAGCTAGCCAATTTCTGATCCAAACTGCTAAATCTCCCTGAATCCCATGCTTCCGTATTTTCTGCAGTAGCCTACCGTGGGGAACCTTGTCAAATGCTTTACTGAAATCCATATACACCACATCAACTGCTTTACCCTCATCCACCTGTTTGGTCACCTTCTCAAAGAACTCTATATGGTTTGTGAGGCACAACCGACCCTTCACAAAACCGTGTTGGCTATGTCTAATCAAATTATTCCTTTCCAGATGATTATACACCCTATCTCTTATAAACCTTTCCAAGATTTTGCCCACAACAGAAGTTAGGCTCACTGGTCTATATTTACCGGGGTTATCTCTACTCTCCTTCTTGAACAAGGGGACAACATTTGCTATCCTCCAGTCTTCTGGCACTATTCCTGTTGACAAAGATGACTTAAAGATCAAAGCCAAAGGCTCTGAAATCTCCTCCCTAGCTTCCCAGAGAATCCTAGGATAAATCGTATCCGGCCCAGGGGACTTATCAATTTTCACCCTTTCCAGAATTGCTAACACCTCCTCCTTATGAACCTCAAGCCCTTCTAGTATAGTAGCCTGAATCTCAGTATTCTCCTCGTCAACATTGTCTTTTTGCTGTGTGAATAGTGATGAAAAATATTCATATAGCACCTCTCCTATCTCCTTGGACTCCAAGCACAACTTCCCACTACTGTCCTTGACTGGCCCTACTCTTACCCTAGTCATTCTTTTATTCCTGACATATCTATAGAAAGCTTTAGGGTTATCCTTGATCCTACCTTCCAAAGTCTTCTCATGTCCCCTCCTGGCTCTTCTTAGCTCTCTCTTTAGGTCCTTCCTAGCTAACTTGTAACTCTCGAGCGCCCTTACTGAACCTTCATGTCTCATCTTTACATAAGCCTCCTTCCTTCTTCCTCTAGACAAGTGTTTCAACTGCCTTAGTAAACCACGGTTCCCTTGCTCGACCACTTCCTCCCTGCCTGACAGGTCCATACTTATCAAGGACACGCAGTAGCTGTTCCTTGAACAAGCTCCACATTTCCATTGTGCCCATCCCCTGCAGTTTTCCCCTCCGTCTTGGTGGGGGTGGGGGGAAGGGTCCCCCTCTCCATCTCTCTCGGTGGGTGGGGGGTTCCCGCCTCTCCATCTCCCTCGGTGGGGGGATCCCCCCTCTCCATCTCTCCCGGTGGGGGGGGGGGTGATTCCACCCTCTCCATCTCTCTCTCGGTTGGGGGGGGGGGGGGTTCCCCCCTCTCCATCACGCTTTTTGGGGGATCTCCTTCTCCATCTCTCTCGGTGGGGGGAGGGGGGTTCCACCCACTCCATCTCTCTCTGTGGGGGGGGGGGGTCCCCCTTCTCCATCTCTCTCAGTGGGGGGTCCCCCCTCTACATCTCTCTCGTTGGGGTGGGTCCACCCTCTCCATCTCTCTCGGTGGGGGCAGGGTTCCCCCCTCTCCATATCTCTCGGTGGAGGGGGGACCTGTAGAAGCCAAGTATTTCAAATACAACTAGTATAGGTAAAAGATAGCTGTTTAAGCATAAATGTTGAGCCCCAGTGTTTTAATACCCACTTATACAGCATAATTCATTTTTACTGAAGTCCATTGTTCTGGCAAATGCATATTTTCAAGAAACAGTGTGACATTAAAAAAAAAACACAGTTGCAAGATAATTTGACACTGTCTTGTGCTAATTGTCAAGGACAGGGACTGGATACACAGCACCATTGTTCACAATGCAGATAACAGCTAGGTCAGAAAAGCTGATGTTGCACATTGAAGATGGACGGCTTGCCATCAAATCAAATGTGTTTGAGTCTAACCCAAACCAATTAGGATTATATTGGGGTGTAATTAGATGACTTAAGACAGATATGAAAGTGTATATCTAAAAAGTTTTTCCCCGCCATTTTGGGTTTAGTTTTTTAAGTTTTTGTCTTTCTGTTAGTTTAGTCAGTTTTTGCCTTTAATTCTAGTCTCCATTTTAGAGATGTCTTTTGGGGGTTGTCAGTTTAACAGTCTGTGTCAGTGATGTTAGTCCACTTTTGACTTTGAGTTTGAGTTTAGCTGAAGATTAGCTTTCTCTCTCTCTTCATGTTTCATTGCCAGACTTTGACCTTTAAAAATTTACTTTCGAGCTGTCTGCCTAAGCAAAGAAAGATAATGTCTGTAATTCTCTGAAAGCTTCGAATTGTCTACGAATTGCCTTTTAAATGACTTTCAAATTGTAATCAAGCGACTACAAAATAAAACAATTCTTTTTGGCACCTGAGGAGTTTATACTGCAAATTTCTGCTGAGTTCCAGTATTCGCAAAGTGCTACTGATAACCGAATAGCAGAGATGATATAAATTCCTTCAACTATACACAGTCGAATAATACAAGGAATCGAACAACTTAACACAGTCTACAAATAGTACAAATCTTACAACTTGTCGTATTGCGCCAGGACTTGATTCATCAACTAAGCTTCCCCCAAACTTGGCGTAGTTTGACAGGTTAAGATCCCTTAAATTTAAGATTCTTTCATTTTGGCGAGCCAGCCAGGAGTCGAACCTAGAATCTTCTGATTTCAAGTTGGATTCCCTATAAATTAAAGTTTCTTTAATTGGCGTAGTCAGGCAGTCAGGGGGGGAGTACTGAACGACCTTCGGAGGCCCAGGTGACGACGGAAAGCTTCGAAGATAATCGGAGGAGGTCGGGAACCTTCGGGAAGCTTCGAAGATAATCGGAGGAGGTCGGGAACCTTCGGGAAGCTTCGGAGATAATCGGAGGAGGCCCAGAAGACAGCCGGAACCCACGGCTAGACTGGGGTAAGAAATATCTTTTTCACCCATTAAAAGTCTTAAAGCCGCATCAATCAGTACTTCGACCCTTGAAAAGAACATTTTTTATAGACTGTTAAATAAATCAAGTGCCAGTCGGTCGGTCAGGCTATCAGACGTGACTGGAAGATGAGTCACTGCAGTAACTAAAATAAAACGTCAGTCAGCGATCAAGAAAAGTTATGGCTGATCCTAATCAAAGTGTAGATTCAGAGCCTTTAGCAGACAGAAAATTACTCCCCACTACATCCAAGGGGGGTGCTGGAATACCAGATGTTTCTGTTGAAGATACGTTGGGGGATTGTAGATCTTTCACTCGTAGACATTTTAACCTATGTGAAACCTCAAAAAAAATTGAATCAAAGTATGATATCCCCAGAGGACAGTGGTCCTTCAATAATATCAAGAGAGCATGGGGAAAATGCACACGATTACACGGTGCAGAACGTGTAAAATGGTCCCTGGTAATTACGGGACAGATACACAGTCAGCAAGAGATCATTGTTAAAAATAAAAGTGATCATCAGCTTCAGTCCACTAAAGACCAACTAAGTGCAGTTCTTGAAGATTTGCAAGATGCAAAATCCAAACTTGAGCATTATGATGAAATTAGAACAGATTTGCAAAATAAAACCTCTGAACTCCAGCAGTTAAATGTTCAAATCGCAGAATTTCAAAATCAAGTTTTTGAAGTGGAGTCAGAATTCCAAAATCAAGTTTTTAAAATGGAGTCAAAATACCAACAGCTGCAATTAAATACTGAACGAAGTGATGATGAGTATAGGTCTCCTAAAAAACAATTAATTACAGTTGTTGAAGAATTGCAAGATGCAAAATCCAAACTTGAAACAGATTTGCAAGATGCAAAATCCAAACTTGAGCATTCTGATGAAATTAAAACAGATTTGCAAGTTGCAAAATCCAAACTTGAGCATTATGATGAAATTAAAACAGAATTGCAAGATGCAAAATCCAAACTTGAAACAGATTTGCAAGATGCAAAATCCAAACTTGAGCATTCTGATGAAATTAAAACAGATTTGCAAGTTGCAAAATCCAAACTTGAAACAGAATTGCAAGTTGCAAAATCCAAACTTGAAACAGAATTGCAAGTTGCAAAATCCAAACTTGAGCATTATGATGAAATTAGAACAGATTTGCAAAACAAAACCTCTGAACTCCAGCAATTTCAAATCCAAGTTTTTAAAGTGGAGTCAAAATACCAACAGTTGCAATTAACTACTGAGCGAAGCGATGATGAGTATAGGTCCACTAAAAAACAATTAATTACAGTTGTTGAAGAATTGCAAGATGCAAAATCCAAACTTGAAACAGATTTGCAAGATGCAAAATCCAAACTTGAGCATTCTGATGAAATTAAAACAGAATTGCAAGATGCAAAATCCAAACTTGAAACAGATTTGCAAGATGCAAAATCCAAACTTGAGCATTCTGGTGAAATTAAAACAGAATTGCAAGATGCAAAATCCAAACTTGAAACAGAATTGCAAGATGCAAAATCCAAACTTGAAACTGATTTGCAAGATGCAAAATCCAAACTTGAGCATTCTGATGAAATTAAAACAGAATTGCAAGATGCAAAATCCAAACTTGAGCATTATGATGAAATTAAAACAGATTTGCAAGTTGCAAAATCCAAACTTGAGCATTATGATGAAATTAAAACAGAATTGCAAGATGCAAAATCCAAACTTGAAACAGAATTGCAAGTTGCAAAATCCAAACTTGAGCATTATGATGAAATTAAAACAGATTTGCAAGATGCAAAATCCAAACTTGAAACAGATTTGCAAGTTGCAAAATCCAAACTTGAGCATTATGATGAAATTAAAACAGAATTGCAAGATGCAAAATCCAAACTTGAAACAGAACTGCAAGATGCAAAATCCAAACTTGAGCATTCTGATGAAATTAAAACAGGTTTGCAAGTTGCAAAATCCAAACTTGAGCATTATGATGAAATTAAAAAAGATTTACGAGTTGCAAAATCCAAACTTGAGCATCATGATGAAATTAAAACAGATTTGCAAAACAAAACCTCTGAACTCCAGCAGTTATCTTTTCAAATAACAGAATTCCAAAATCAAGTCTTTGAAGTGGAGTCAAAATACCGACAATTGCAATTAAAAACTGAGCGAATTGAACTTGAAAATTGCAAGTTAGTGAAAGAAAGATGTGTTTTAGAAAGAAATATAACCAGCGTGAATGAACATTGTAAATCTTTGACAAACATGCTTTCTGTACAAAAGATTGAACAAACTCAGAAAGCAGTCCAAACCACCCACCTAGTGGCACAATCGGCAATTGCACAGCCGAGATCAATTGTTAAAAATAAATCATTTTCTCTGTCGGATGAATCAGACGAAGATAGTGTTCCTACAATACAAAATACTAAAGCAATTCGACTAGCCCCTTTAAAACGCAAACGGGTTAGAGTTGGAAGCAAAAAAATAGAAGAAGATGGTGAAACTATCACTAGAAACATATTTGACCACCAATGGGTTCATGAACAAATTGATCCTTCTAAAATTGACGAATGGTCCAAGGGTCTTCCACACCCTAAAAAGGGTGGTAAGATCACATGGGATGGAATTCACAGATTACAAGCCATTTACAGTCTCCACCCATTTGATGGAGTACAAATTCTGACTATCATGCTAGGTACTCGTATAAGTTCAACCCTTAGAAATGAAGTAGAAGTTGCCCTTGGAGACAATATGCAAAATTTAGAAGGTGGTTGGCTAACAATCAAGAATTGGCTATTACAATTTCGCCCCCCGAGGACCAATTGGTCTAAGATCACAGCTTGCTTTCAAAAAAAGAATGAAGATATTCAGGATTTTGAGGAAAGATTTTTACGTACTTGGATGGAATATTCAGGGATGACACTCGACCAGGAAAATGACACATGGGATGCAAGCACTTTAAGTCCATTAAAAACGGCTTTTATAGCCGGTGTTAAGCCTGGAGTTTCTGCTGCCTTGAATTTGGTTTTACCAGCTTGGGCCACAGCTGGCACATACCGAGACATAGTTGACCGATGCATTCAGATAGATCGTGGTTTGCACAATCAGGCAACTTTTAACACTGCAGCTGCTCAAATGCAGCCTATTGCTCAAATCCAGCCCATGTTACCTGCTGCTCCAGCGGCGGCTGTTGCAGCACCTGCAGGAATATCAGCAGTAACTACAATTTCACCACCAGCGCTAGAACAAACATGTACCCTTGCTCCATTAAAATCACGTAAGAAAATACCACAATGTCTTTCCTGTGGTAGAGTAGGACACTGGATGGCAAAATGCTATCAAAAACAACGGATGGATTCAAGAGATGATAATGAAGTAGACAATGTTCACTACAATACATCTCCACCTCGTGGTCAACCATGTAACACGTACCAACAAGACACACCCAGTTTGGCTTCTGGTCAGCAACACTGGCTAAGCAACTACAACCATGGTTTGCTTTTGCAGTTAATCAACAACAGTATCATAATAGCCCAACTGTTTACCACATGGCTTTACAGAATCATCTCAGGCAACTGCCTGTTCGGCCTTCCACCATTATCCAATATGAAGATGATGTTCTGATAACCTCTATCAATAAAGATGATCATGACAAAGATTTACGGATGGTCTTGAACCACCTCAGTACTAACAGTCGCAAAGCTAGCTTTCACAAAGCACAAATTGCCCAGAAAGATGTTTACTTGGGACAGAAAATTTCCAAACGAAAAAGGGAACTTACTCAGAAGAGAACGGCTGCCATCAAAGCAGCTAAAGAACCCTCAATGTATCGCTAAAAAGTTGCCAAGAACTGTCAACTTAAGAAAACTGTCATTCTGAACGTTGCTTTATTAATTTAAAGAAATTAACATATCTTGTTAGCTGTGTTTCCTTTAACAGAATCGACAAATTCATCTACAGAAAATCAAGATACAGCACAAGATTGGTTCAGTTATATATTTAATAAGTTATTGTATTTGATATTTTAAAATAAATGTTTGGAATTAGCCTGGAAATTAAAACTTCAAACAATGTGGAAGCTGGTTTAAAAAAAAACAACAATCTTTGATTAAAAGCCAAAAGAACAGATCGTTCAAAGAAATTTGATAACGGGAATTTGGCAGCAATCCAACTTTTACCCTCAGTCCATTTGAGTGACAAAAAAAAAGGTTTAAAGATGCGAATGGCATCATTCCAAGCTATACGCCTCTTTTTGTCTCTGCAAGAAAATTAACCCTTTCAACAAGCTTTTGTGTATTATCCAGAAGATGTCAAAGACTTGACATCAATTTTGATAATCATGTTACCATTTATTACTAGATCATATGTTCAACTTTTATTGTATAATCATTTTACAAGAAGTTATTATTAATTACCAATGTGATCAAATTTGATTAATTTATTAATTATAATAATTATTTTGAAATGCCTGTTGCAATGTTAATTCCATTTTATTCTTTAAAACTGCAATGATTCTTTGCGCTTTTACCTATCCTATCGCATTAATGATGTATTTTCTGATATATCTCAATTTTTCGATTTATCAAAGGGCCGACTGTAGAAGCCAAGTATTTCAAATACAACTAGTATAGGTAAAAGATAGCTGTTTAAGCATAAATGTTGAGCCCCAGTGTTTTAATACCCACTTATACAGCATAATTCATTTTTACTGAAGTCCATTGTTCTGGCAAATGCATATTTTCAAGAAACAGTGTGACATTAAAAAAAAAACACAGTTGCAAGATAATTTGACACTGTCTTGTGCTAATTGTCAAGGACAGGGACTGGATACACAGCACCATTGTTCACAATGCAGATAACAGCTAGGTCAGAAAAGCTGATGTTGCACATTGAAGATGGACGGCTTGCCATCAAATCAAATGTGTTTGAGTCTAACCCAAACCAATTAGGATTATATTGGGGTGTAATTAGATGACTTAAGACAGATATGAAAGTGTATATCTAAAAAGTTTTTCCCCGCCATTTTGGGTTTAGTTTTTTAAGTTTTTGTCTTTCTGTTAGTTTAGTCAGTTTTTGCCTTTAATTCTAGTCTCCATTTTAGAGATGTCTTTTGGGGGATGTCAGTTTAACAGCCTGTGTCAGTGATGTTAGTCCACTTTTGACTTTGAGTTTGAGTTTAGCTGAAGATTAGCTTTCTCTCTCTCTTCATGTTTCATTGCCAGACTTAGACCTTTTAAAAGTTACTTTCGAGCTGTCTGCCTAAGCAAAGAAAGATAATGTCTGTAATTCTCTGAAAGCTTCGAATTGTCTACGAATTGCCTTTTAAATGACTTTCAAATTGTAATCAAGCGACTACAAAATAAAACAATTCTTTTTGGCACCTGAGGAGTTTATACTGCAAATTTCTGCTGAGTTCCAGTATTCGCAAAGTGCTACTGATAACCGAATAGCAGAGATGATATAAATTCCTTCAACTATACACAGTCGAATAATACAAGGAATCGAACAACTTAACACAGTCTACAAATAGTACAAATCTTACAACTTGTCGTATTGCGCCAGGACTTGATTCATCAACTAAGCTTCCCCCAAACTTGGCGTAGTTTGACAGGTTAAGATCCCTTAAATTTAAGATTCTTTCAGGACCCCCCTCCATCTCTCTCGGCGGGGGGGGGGGTCCACCCTCTCCATCTCTCTCGGTGGAGGGGGAGTTCCCCCCTCTCCATCTCTCTCGGTGGGTGGGGGGTTCCCGCCTCTCTATCTCTCTCGGTGGGGGGGTCCCCCCTCTCCATCTCTCTCGCTGGGGGAGTCCCCCCTCTCCACCTCACTCGGTGGGGGGTCCCCTCTCTCCATCTCTCTCGGTGGGGGGACCCCGTCTCCATCTCTCTCGGCGGCGGGGGGGGGGGGTCCACCCTCTCCATCTCTCTCGGTGGAGGGGGAGTTCTCCCCTCTCCATCTCTCTCGGTGGGGGCAGGGTTCCCCCCTCTCCATCTCTCTTGGTGGGGGGGACCCCCTCTCCATCTCTCTCGGCGGGGGGGGCGGCGGGGTCCACCCTCTCCATCTCTCTCGGTGGAGGGGGAGTTCCCCCCTCTCCATCTCTCCCGGTGGGTGGGTGGGGGTTCCACCCTCTCCATCTCTCTCGGTGGGGGGTCCCCCTCTCCATCTCTCTCGGTGGGGGGGGTTCCCCTTCTCCATCTCTCTCGGTGGGGGGCGGGGGGAGTATGTTCTCCCCTCTCCATCTCTCTCGGTCTCTGCGTCTCTCCGTCTCTCTCTGGGACTCTGCCAAAACAAAATCCACAATCAGCAGTCGGCCATTTTCTGTCAGTTCACCGGAGCCATTTTATGTCAGTTCACAATGGCCATTGTATGTCAGTTCACGGTGGCCATTTTATGTCGGTTCACGGGAGCCATTTTATGTCAGTTCACAATAGCCATTTTATGTCAGTTAACAATGGACAGTTCATGTCAGTTCACGGGGGCCTTTTTAGGTCAGGTCGCAATGGCCATTTTATATTAGTTCACGGTGGCCATTGTATGTCAGTTCAGAATGGCCATTTTATGTCAATTTGCAATGGACAGTTCATGTCGGTTCACGGGAGCCATTTTATCTCAATTCACGGTGGCCATTTTATGTCAGCTCACGGTGGCCATTTTATGTCAGTTCACAGTGGCCATTTTATGTCAGTTCACAATGGCCATTTTATGTCAGTTCACGGGGGCCATTTTATGTCAGGTCGCAATGGCCATTTTATGTCAGTTCACAATGGACAGTTTATGTCAGTTCACGGGGGCCATTTTATGTCAGGTCGCAATAACCATTGTATGTCAGTTCAGAATGGACAGTTTATGTCAGTTCACGGGGGCCTTTTTATGTCAGGTCGCAATGGCCATTGTATGTCAGTTCACAATGGACAGTTTATGTCAGTTCACGGGGGCCTTTTTATGTCAGGTCGCAATGGCCATTTTATGTCAGTTCACGGTAGCCATTTTATGTCAGGCCGCAATGGCCATTTTATGTCAGTTCACGGGGGCCATTTTATGTCAGTTCACATTGGCCATTTTATGTCAGTTCACGGGGGCCATTGTATGTCAGTTCACAATGGCCATTTTATGTCAGTTCACGGGGTCCATTTTATGTCAGTTCACAATGGCCATTTTATGTCAGTTCACGGGGGCCATTGTATGTCAGTTCGCAATGGCCATTTTATATCAGTTCACGGGGTCCATTTAATGTCAGTTCACAATGGCCATTTTATATCAGTTCACAATGGCCATTTTATGTCAGTTCACGGGGTCCATTTTATGTCAGTTCACATTGGCCATTTTATGTCAGTTCACGGGGGCCATTGTATGTCAGTTCACAATGGCCATTTTATGTCAGTTCACGGGGTCCATTTTATGTCAGTTCACAATGGCCATTTTATGTCAGTTCACGGGGGCCATTGTATGTCAGTTCGCAATGGCCATTTTATATCAGTTCACGGGGTCCATTTAATGTCAGTTCACAATGGCCATTTTATGTCAGTTCACAATGGCCATTTTATGTCAGTTCATGGTGGCCATTGTATGTCAGTTCACATTGGCCATTGTATGTCAGTTCACAATGGCCATTTTATGTCAGTTTGCAATGGCCATTCTTTCTCATTTGATGGAGGCCATTTTGTGTCAGTTCACGGTGGCCATTGTATGACAGTTCACAATGGCCATTTTATCTCAATTGCGGTGGCCAGTTCATGTTTGGTTCACGGGGGCCATGTTATGTCAGTTCACAGTGGCCATTTTATGTCAGTTCACGGGGTCCATTGTATGTCAGTTCTCAATGGCCATTTTATGTCAGTTCACAATGGCCATTTTATGTCAGTTCACAATGGACAGTTTATGTCAGTTCACGGGGGCCCTTTTATGTCAGTTCACAATGGCCAATGTATGTCAGTTCACAATGGCCATTTTATGTCAGTTTGCAATGGCCATTTTTTCTCAGTTGACGGTGGCCATTTTGTGTCAGTTCACGGTGGCCAATGTATGCGAGTTCACATTGGCCATTTTATGTCAGTTTGCAATGGCCATTTTATCTCAGTTGCGGTGACCAGTTCATGTTGGTTCACGGGGGCCATGTTATGTCAGTTCACGGTGGCCATTTTATGTCAGTTCACGGGGGCCATTTTATGTCAGTTCATGGTGGCTATTGTATGTCAGTACACAATTGTCATTTTATGTCAGTTCACGGTGGCCATTTTATCTCAGTTCACGGGGGCCATTTTATTCAGTCGATGGGGGCCATTTTATGTCACTACATGGTGGCCATTTTGTGTCAGTTTACGGTGGTCATTTTATGTCGGGTGACGGGGGCCATTTTATGTCAGCTCGCAATGGCCATTTTATGTCAGTTCACGGTGGCCATTGTATGTCAGTTCACGGAGGCCATTTTATGTCAGGTCATGGTGGCTATTTTATGTCAGTTCACGCGGTCCATTTTATGTCAGTTCACAATGGCCATTTTATGTCAGTTCACAATGGCCATTTTATGTCAGTTCATGGTGGCCATTGTATGTCAGTTCACAATGGCCATTTTATGTCAGTTTGCAATTACCATTTTTTCTCAGTTGACGGTGGCCATTTTGTGTCAGTTCATGGCGTCCATTGTATGTCAGTTCACAATGGCCATTTTATGTCAGTTCACGGGGGCCATTGTATGTCAGTTCGCAATGGCCATTTTATATCAGTTCACGGGGTCCATTTAATGTCAGTTCACAATGGCCATTTTATATCAGTTCACAATGGCCATTTTATGTCAGATCACGGTGGCCATTGCAAGTCAGTTCACAATGGCCATTTTATGTCAGTTCACAATGGCCATTTTATGTCAGTTCATGGTGGCCATTGTATGTCAGTTCACATTGGCCATTGTATGTCAGTTCACAATGGCCATTTTATGTCAGTTTGCAATGGCCATTTTTTCTCAGTTGATGGAGGCCATTTTGTGTCAGTTCACGGTGGCCATTGTATGTCAGTTCACAATGGCCATTTTATCTCAATTGCGGTGGCCAGTTCATGTTTGGTTCACGGGGGCCATGTTATGTCAGTTCACAGTGGCCATTTTATGTCAGTTCACGGGGTCCATTGTATGTCAGTTCTCAATGGCCATTTTATGTCAGTTCACAATGGCCATTTTATGTCAGTTCACAATGGACAGTTTATGTCAGTTCACGGGGGCCCTTTTATGTCAGTTCACAATGGCCAATGTATGTCAGTTCACAATGGCCATTTTATGTCAGTTTGCAATGGCCATTTTTTCTCAGTTGACGGTGGCCATTTTGTGTCAGTTCACGGTGGCCAATGTATGCGAGTTCACATTGGCCATTTTATGTCAGTTTGCAATGGCCATTTTATCTCAGTTGCGGTGACCAGTTCATGTTGGTTCACGGGGGCCATGTTATGTCAGTTCACGGTGGCCATTTTATGTCAGTTCACGGGGGCCATTTTATGTCAGTTCATGGTGGCTATTGTATGTCAGTACACAATTGTCATTTTATGTCAGTTCACGGTGGCCATTTTATCTCAGTTCACGGGGGCCATTTTATTCAGTCGATGGGGGCCATTTTGTGTCAGTACATGGTGGCCATTTTATATCAGTTTGCGGTGGTCATTTTATGTCGGTTGACGGGGGCCATTTTATGTCAGCTCGCAATGGCCATTTTATGTCAGTTCACGGTGGCCATTGTATGTCAGTTCACGGAGGCCATTTTATGTCAGGTCATGGTGGCTATTTTATGTCAGTTCACGCGGTCCATTTTATGTCAGTTCACAATGGCCATTTTATGTCAGTTCACAATGGCCATTTTATGTCAGTTCATGGTGGCCATTGTATGTCAGTTCACAATGGCCATTTTATGTCAGTTTGCAATTACCATTTTTTCTCAGTTGACGGTGGCCATTTTGTGTCAGTTCATGGCGTCCATTGTATGTCAGTTCACAATGGCCATTTTATGTCAGTTCACGGGGGCCTTTTTATGTCAGGTCGCAATGGCCATTTTATGTCAGTTCACGGGGGCCATTTTATGTCAGTTCACATTGGCCATTTTATGTCAGTTCACGGGGGCCATTGTATGTCAGTTCACAATGGCCATTTTATGTCAGTTCACGGGGTCCATTTTATGTCAGTTCACAATGGCCATTTTATGTCAGTTCACAATGGCCATTTTATGTCAGTTCATGGTGGCCATTTTAAGTCAGTTCACGGTGGCCATTTTATGTCAGTTCACGTTGGCCATTTTATGTCAGTTCACGGCAGACTTTTTATGTCAGAACACGGCAACCATTTCTGGCAATTTTCAGCCATCCCACAGCCAGCACTGCCAATGCTCACCCACACAGCCAGCACTGTCAGCGCTCCCCCACACAGCCAGCACTGTCAGTGCTCCCACCACACAGCCAGCACTGTCAGTGCTCCGCCCACACAGCCAGCACTATCAGTGCTCCCACCACACAGCCAGCACTGTCAGTGCATCCACCACACAGCCAGCACTGTCAGTGCTCCCACCACACAGCCAGCACTGTCTGTGCTCCCCCCACACAGCCAGTACTGTCAGTGCTCTCACCCACACCCAGCACTGTCAGTGCTCCCACCACACAACCAGCACTGTCAGTGCTCCCACCACACAGCCAGGACTGTCTGTGCTCCCACCACACAGCCAGCACTGTCAGTGCTCCCCACACAGCCAGCTCTGTCAGTGCTCCCCTACACAGCCAACACTGTCAGTGCTCCCCCCACACAGCCAGCACTGTCAGTGCTCCCCACACAGCCAGCACCGTCAGTGCTCCCACCACACAGCCAGCACGGTCAGTGCTCCCACCACACAGCCAGCACTGTCTGTGCTCCCACCACACAGCCAGCACTGTCAGTGCTCCCCACACAGCCAGCACCGTCAGTGATCCCACCACACAGCCAGCAGTGTCAGTGCTCCCCCACACAGCCAGCACTGTCAGTGCTCCCCCACGCAGCCAGCACTGTCAGTGCTCCCCCACACAGCCAGCACTGTCAGTGCTCCCCCCAAACAGCCAGCACTGTCAGTGCTCCCCCACACAGCCAGCACTGTCAGTGCTCCCCCCACACAGCCAGCACTGTCAGTGCTCCCAACACACAGCCAGCACTGTCAGTGTTCCCCCACACAGCCAGCACTGTCAGTGCTCCCCCCACACAGTCAGCACTGTCAATGCTCCTCCACACAGCCAGCACTGTCAGTGCTCCCACCACTCAGCAGGCACTGTCAGTGCTCCCCACACACATACAGCACTGTCAGTGCTCCCCCACACAGCCAGCACTGTCAGTGCTCCCCACACACAGACAGCACTGTCAGTGCTCCCACCACACAGCCAGCACTGTCAGTGCTCCCCCCACACAGACAGCACTGTCAGTGCTCCCCCCACACAACCATTACTGTCAGTGTTCCACCCACACAGACAGCACAGTCAGTGCTCCCCCCACACAGGCAGCAGTGTCAGTGCTTCCCCCACACAGCCAGCACTGTCAGTGCTCCCACACACAGCCAGCACTGTCAGTGCTCCCACCGCACAGCCAGTACTGTCAGTGCTCCCCCCACACAGACAGCACTGTCAGTGCTCCCACCACACAGCCAGCACTGTCAGTGCTCCCACCGCACAGCCAGTACTGTCAGTGCTCCCCCCACACAGACAGCACTGTCAGTGCTCCCACACACAGCCAGCACTGTCAGTGCTCCCACCGCACAGCCAGTACTGTCAGTGCTCCCCCACACAGACAGCACTGTCAGTGCTCCCACCACACAGCCAGCACTGCCAGTGCTCCCACCACACAGCCAGCACTGTCAGTGCTCCCCCCACACAGCCAGCACTGTCAGTGCTCCCACCATACAGACGGCACTGTCAGTGCTCCCACCACACAGCCAGCACTGTCAGTGCACCCCCACACAGCCAGCACTGTCAGTGCTCCCCTCACACAGCCAGCACTGTCAGTGCTCCCCCCACACAGCCAGCACTGTCAGTGCTCCCACCATACAGCCAGCACTGTCAGTGCTCCCACCCCACAGCCAGCACTGTCAGTGCTCCCCACACAGCCAGCACTGTCAGTGCTCCCCCCACACAGCCAGCAGTGTCAGTGCTTCCCCCACACAGCCAGCACAGTGCTCCCCCCACACAGCCAGCAGTGTCAGTGCTTCCCCCACACAGCCAGCAATGCCAGTGCTCCCACACGCAGCCAGCACTGTCAGTGCTCCCACCGCACAGCCAGCACTGTCAGTGCTCCCCCCACACAGACAGCACTGTAAGTGCTCCCCCACACAGCCAGCACTGTCAGCTCTCCCCCACACACAGCCAGCACTGTCAGCTCTCCCACACAGAGCCAGCACTGTCTGTGCTCCTCCCACACAGCCAGCACTGTCAGTGCTCCCACCGCACAGCCACCACTGGCAGTGCCCTCCCACAGAGCTAGCACTGTCAGTGCTCCCACCACACAGCCAGCACTGTCAGTGCACCCCCACACAGGCAGCACTGTCAGTGCTCCCAACACACAGCCAGCACTGTCAGTGCTCCCACACACAGCCAGCACTGTCAGTGCTCCCCGCACACAGCCAGCACTGTCAGAGCTCCCCCCATTCAGCCAGCACTGTCAGTGCTCCCCCACACAGCCAGCACTGTCAGTGCTCCCACCACACAGCCAGCACTGTCAGCCCTCCCCCCACACAGCCAGCACTGTCAATGCTACCACCACACAGCCAGCACTGTCAGTGCTCCCCCCACACAGCCAGCACTGTCAGTGCTCCCACCACACAGCCAGCACTGTCCGTGCTCCCCCCACACAGCCAGCACTCTCAGTTCTCCCCCAACACAGCCAACACGGTCAGTGCTCCCACCACACAGCCAGCACTGTAAATGATCCTCACACAGCCAGCACTGTCAGTGCTCCCACCCCACACAGCCAGCACTGTCAGTGCTCCCCCACAGCCAGCACTCTCAGTGCTCCCACCACACAGCCAGCACTGCCAGTGCTCCCCCACACAGCCAGCACTGTCAGTGCTCCCCCCACACAGCCAGAACTGTCAGTGCTCCCCCACACAGCAAGCACTGTCAGTGCTCCCCCACACAGCCTGCACTGTCCGTGATCCCCCCACACAACCAGCCCTGTCAGTGCTCCCCCACAGCCAGCACTGTCAGTGCTCCCCCCACACAGCCAGCATTGCCAGTGCTCCCACCACACAGCCAGCACTGTCAGTGCTCCCCACACACAGCCAGCACTCTCAGTGCCCCCCCCTCACAGAGCCAGCACTGTCAGTGCTCCCACAACACAGCCAGCACTGTCAGTGCTCCCCCACACAGCCAGCACTGTCAGTGCCCCCACCCCACACAGCCAGAACTGTCAGTGCTCCCCCACAGCCAGCATTGTCAGTGCTCCCACCACACAGCCAGCACTGCCAGTTCTCCACCCACAGCCATCTCTGAGAGTGCGCCCCACACAGCCAGCACTGCCAGTGCTCTCCCTCAGTGCTAGCCCTGTCAGTGCTCCCCCACAGATCCAGCACTGTCAGAGCTCCCACCACACAACCAGCACTGCCAGTGCTCCCACCACACGGCCAGCACTGTCAGTGCTCCCACCACACAGCCAGCAGTGTCTGTCATCCCCCCACACAGCCAGCACTGTCAGTGCTCCCCCACACAGCCAGCACTGTCGGTGCTCCCCCCCATACAGCCAGCAATGTCAGTGCTCTCCACACAGCCAGCACTGTCAGTGCTCCCACCACACAGCCAGCACTGTCAGTCCTCCCCCCACACTGCCAGCACTGGCAGTGCTCCCCCACACAGCCAGCGCTGTCAGTGCTCCTCCCACACAGCCAGCACTGTCAGTGCTCCCCCACACAGCCAGCAATGTCAGTGCTCCCACCACACAGTCAGCACTGTCAGTGCTCCCCCCACACAGCCAGCACTGTCAGTGCTCCCACCACACAGCCAGCACTGTCAGTGCTCCCCCACACAGCCAGCACTGTCAGTGCTCCCACCACACAGCCAGCACTGTCAGTGCTCCCCCACACAGCCAGCAGTGTCAGTGCTCCCACCACACAACCAGCTATGTCAGTGCTCCCCGCACACAGCCAGCACTGCCAGTGCTCCCCCACACAGCCAGCACTGTCAGTGCTCCCCACACAGCCAGCACTGTCAGTGCTCCCCCCACACAACCAGCACTGTCAGTGCACCCCCCACACAGCCAGCACTGTCAGTGCTCCCCACACAGCCAACACTGCCAGTGCTCTCCCACACAGCCAGCACTGTCAGTGCTCCCACCACACAGCCAGCACCGTCAGTGCTCCTACCGCACACAGCCAGCACTGTCAGTGCTCCCACCACACAGCCAGCACTGTCAGTGCTCCTACCGCACACAGCCAGCACTGTCAGTGCTCCCCACACAGCCAGCACTGTCAGTGTTCCTACCGCACACAGCCAGCACTGTCAGTGCTCGCCCCACATTGGCAGCACTGTCAGTGCTCCCCACACAGCCAGCACTGTCAGTGCTCCCCACACAGCCAGCACTGCCAGTGCTCTCCCACACAGCCAGCACTGTCAGTGCTCCTACCGCACACAGCCAGCACTGTCAGTGCTCCCCCACATAGGCAGCACTGTCAGTGCTCCCCACACACAGCCAGCACTGTCAGTGCTCCCCACACAGCCAGCACTGTCAGTGCTCCCCCCACACAGCCAGCACTGTCAGTGCTCCCCACACAGCCAGCACTGCCAGTGCTCTCCCACACAGCCAGCACTTTCAGTGCTCCTACCCCACACAGCCAGCACTGTCAGTGCTCCCACCACACATCCCGCACTGTCAGTGCACCCGCCACACAGCCAGCACAGTCAGTGCTCCTACCCCACACAGCCAGCACAGTCATCCTCCCCCCACACAGCCAGCACTGTCAGTGCTCCCCCACACAGCCAGCACTGTCAGTGCTCCCACACACACAGCCAGCAACGTCAGTGCTCCCACCACACAGCCAGCACTGACAGTGCTCCCCTCACAGACAGCACTGTCAGTGCTCCCATCACACAGCCAGCACTGTCAGTGCTCCCCCCACACAGCCAGCACTGTCAGTGCTCCCACCACACAGCCAGACCTGTCAGTGCTCCCACCACACAGCCAGCACTGTCAGTGCTCCCCCACACAGCCAGCACTGTCAGTGCTCCCCCCACACAGCCAGCACTGTCAGTGCTCCCACCACACAGCCAGACCTGTCAGTGCTCCCACCACACAGCCAGCACTGTCAGTGCTCCCACCACACAGCCAGCACTGTCAGTGCTCCCCCACACAGCCAGCACTGTCTGTGCTCCCCCACACAGCCAGCACTGTCAGTGCTCCCCCACACAGCCAGCAGTGTCAGTGCCCCCCACACAGCCAGCACTGTCAGTGCTCCCACCACACAGCCAGCACTGTCAGTTCTCCCCCACACAGCCAGCACTATCAGTGCTCCCCCACACAGCCAGCACTGTCGGTGCTCCCCCCACACAGCCAGAACTGTCAGTGCTCCCCCACACAGCAAGCACTGTCAGTGCTCCCCCACACAGCCTGCACTGTCCGTGATCCCCCCACACAGCCAGCCCTGTCAGTGCTCCCCCCACAGCCAGCACTGTCAGTGCTCCCCCCACACAGCCAGCATTGACAGTGCTCCCACCACACAGCCAGCACTGTCAGTGCTCCCCACACACAGCCAGCACTCTCAGTGCCCCCCCCTCACAGAGCCAGCACTGTCAGTGCTCCCACAACACAGCCAGCAGTGTCAGTGCTCCCCAACACAGCCAGCACTGTCAGTGCCCCCACCCCACACAGCCAGAACTGTCAGTGCTCCCCCACAGCCAGCATTGTCAGTGCTCCCACCACACAGCCAGCACTGCCAGTTCTCCACCCACAGCCAGCTCTGAGAGTGCGCCCCACACAGCCAGCACTGCCAGTGCTCTCCCTCAGAGCTAGCACTGTCAGTGCTCCCCCACAGATCCAGCACTGTCAGTGCTCCCACCACACAACCAGCACTGTCAGTGCTCCCACCACACGGCCAGCACTGTCAGTGCTCCCACCACACAGCCAGCACTGTCTGTGCTCCCCCCACACAGCCAGCACTGTCGGTGCTCCCCCCCATACAGCCAGCACTGTCAGTGCTCTCCACACAGCCAGCACTGTCAGTGCTCCCACCACACAGCCAGCACTGTCAGTCCTCCCCCACACTGCCAGCACTGGCAGTGCTCCCCACACAGCCAGCGCTGTCAGTGCTCCTCCCACACAGCCAGCACTGTCAGTGCTCCCCCACACAGCCAGCACTGGCAGTGCTCCCACCAAACAGCCAGCACTATCAGTGCTCCCCCCACACAGCCAGCACTGTCAGTGCTCCCCCACAGAGCCAGCACTGTCAGTGCTCCCACCACACAGTCAGCACTGTCAGTGCTCCCCCCACACAGCCAGCACTGTCAGTGCTCCCACCACACAGCCAGCACTGTCAGTGCTCCCCCACACAGCCAGCACTGTCAGTGCTCCCACCACACAGCCAGCACTGTCAGTGCTCCCCCACACAGCCAGCAGTGTCAGTGCTCCCACCACACAACCAGCAATGTCAGTGCTCCCCGCACACAGCCAGCACTGCCAGTGCTCCCCCCACACAGCCAGCACTGTCAGTGCTCCCCACACAGCCAGCACTGTCAGTGCTCCCCCACACAGCCAGCACTGTCAGTGCATCCCCCACACAGCCAGCACTGTCAGTGCTCCCCACACAGCCAACACTGCCAGTGCTCTCCCACACAGCCAGCACTGTCAGTGCTCCCACCACACAGCCAGCACCGTCAGTGCTCCTACCGCACACAGCCAGCACTGTCAGTGCTCCCACCACACAGCCAGCACTGTCAGTGCTCCTACCGCACACAGCCAGCACTGTCAGTGCTCCCCACACAGCCAGCACTGTCAGTGTTCCTACCGCACACAGCCAGCACTGTCAGTGCTCCCCCCACATTGGCAGCACTGTCAGTGCTCCCCACACAGCCAGCACTGTCAGTGCTCACCACACAGCCAGCACTGCCAGTGCTCTCCCACACAGCCAGCACTGTCAGTGCTCCTACCGCACACAGCCAGCACTGTCAGTGCTCCCCCACATAGGCAGCACTGTCAGTGCTCCCCACACACAGCCAGCACTGTCAGTGCTCCCCACACAGCCAGCACTGTCAGTGCTCCCCCCACACAGCCAGCACTGTCAGTGCTCCCCACACAGCCAGCACTGCCAGTGCTCTCCCACACAGCCAGCACTTTCAGTGCTCCTACCCCACACAGCCAGCACTGTCAGTGCTCCCACCACACATCCCGCACTGTCAGTGCACCCGCCACACAGCCAGCACAGTCAGTGCTCCTACCCCACACAGCCAGCACAGTCATCCTCCCCCCACACAGCCAGCACTGTCAGTGCTCCCCCACACAGCCAGCACTCTCAGTGCTCCCACACACACAGCCAGCAACGTCAGTGCTCCCACCACACAGCCAGCACTGACAGTGCTCCCCTCACAGACAGCACTGTCAGTGCTCCCACCACACAGCCAGCACTGTCAGTGCTCCCCCCACACAGCCAGCCCTGTCAGTGCTCCCACCACACAGCCAGACCTGTCAGTGCTCCCACCACACAGCCAGCACTGTCAGTGCTCCCCCACACAGCCAGCACTGTCAGTGCTCCCCCACACAGCCAGCACTGTCAGTGCTCCCACCACACAGCCAGACCTGTCAGTGCTCCCACCACACAGCCAGCAATTTCAGTGCTCCCACCACACAGCCAGCACTGTCAGTGCTCACCCACACAGCCAGCACTGTCTGTGCTCCTCCACACAGCCAGCACTGTCAGTGCTCCCCCACACAGCCAGCAGTGTCAGTGCCCCCCACACAGCCAGCACTGTCAGTGCTCCCACCACACAGCCAGCACTGTCAGTTCTCCCCCACACAGCCAGCACTGTCAGTGCTCCCGCACATAGCCAGCACTGTCAGTGCTCCCCGCACAGCCAGCATTGTCAGTGCTCCCACCACACAGCCAGCACTGCCAGTGCTCCCACCACACAGCCAGCACTGTAAGTGCTCCACCACACAGCCAGCACTGTCAGTGCTCCCACCACACAGCCAGCACTGTCAGTGCTCCCCATACAGCCAGCACTGCCAGTGCTCCCCCACAAATCCAGCACTGTCAGTGCTCCCCCAAACAGCCAGCACTGTCAGTGCTCCCCACACAGCCAGCACTGTCAGTGCTCCCACCACACAGCCAGCACTGTCAGTGCTCCACCCTCACAGCCAGCACTCTCAGTGCTCCCACCACACAGCCAGCACTGTCAGTGCTCCCCCACACAGCCAGCACTGTCTGTGCTCCCCCACACTGCCAGCACTGTCAGTGCTCCTACCACACAGCCAGCACTGGCAGTTCTCCCCCCACAGCCAGCACTGTCAGTGCTCCCCCACACTGCCAGCACTGTCAGTGCTCCCACCACACAGCCAGCACTGTCAGTGCTCCCCCACACAGCCAGCACTGAGAGTGCGACCCACACAGCCAGCACTGCCAGTGCCCTGCCAAAGAGCTAGCAGTGTCAGTGCTCCCCCACACAGCCAGCACTGTCAGTGCTCCCACCACACAACCAGCACTGTCAGTGCTCCCACCACACAGCAAGCACTGTCAGTGTACCCCCACACAGCCAGCACTGTCAGTGTTCCCCCACACAGCCAGCACTGTCAGTGCTCCCCCCACACAGCCAGCACTGTCAGTGCTCCCCCCCCCCATACAGCCAGCACTGTCAGTGCTCCGCCCACACAGGCAGCACTGTCAGTGCTCCCACCACACAGCCAGCACTGTGAGTGCTTCCCCACACAGGGAGCACTGTCAGTGCTCCCACCACACAGCCAGCACTGTCAGTGCTCCCACCACACAGCCAGCACTGTCAGTGCTCCCCCACACAGCCAGCACTGTCAGTGCTCCTACCGCACACAGCCAGCACTGTCAGTGCTCCCACCACACAGCCAGCACTGTCAGTGCTCCTACCGCACACAGCCAGCACTGTCAGTGCTCCCCACACAGCCAGCACTGTCAGTGTTCCTACCGCACACAGCCAGCACTGTCAGTGCTCGCCCCACATTGGCAGCACTGTCAGTGCTCCCCACACAGCCAGCACTGTCAGTGCTCCCCACACAGCCAGCACTGCCAGTGCTCTCCCACACAGCCAGCACTGTCAGTGCTCCTACCGCACACAGCCAGCACTGTCAGTGCTCCCCCACATAGGCAGCACTGTCAGTGCTCCCCACACACAGCCAGCACTGTCAGTGCTCCCCACACAGCCAGCACTGTCAGTGCTCCCCCCACACAGCCAGCACTGTCAGTGCTCCCCACACAGCCAGCACTGCCAGTGCTCTCCCACACAGCCAGCACTTTCAGTGCTCCTACCCCACACAGCCAGCACTGTCAGTGCTCCCACCACACATCCCGCACTGTCAGTGCACCCGCCACACAGCCAGCACAGTCAGTGCTCCTACCCCACACAGCCAGCACAGTCATCCTCCCCCCACACAGCCAGCACTGTCAGTGCTCCCCCACACAGCCAGCACTGTCAGTGCTCCCACACACACAGCCAGCAACGTCAGTGCTCCCACCACACAGCCAGCACTGACAGTGCTCCCCTCACAGACAGCACTGTCAGTGCTCCCATCACACAGCCAGCACTGTCAGTGCTCCCCCCACACAGCCAGCACTGTCAGTGCTCCCACCACACAGCCAGACCTGTCAGTGCTCCCACCACACAGCCAGCACTGTCAGTGCTCCCCCACACAGCCAGCACTGTCAGTGCTCCCCCCACACAGCCAGCACTGTCAGTGCTCCCACCACACAGCCAGACCTGTCAGTGCTCCCACCACACAGCCAGCACTGTCAGTGCTCCCACCACACAGCCAGCACTGTCAGTGCTCCCCCACACAGCCAGCACTGTCTGTGCTCCCCCACACAGCCAGCACTGTCAGTGCTCCCCCACACAGCCAGCAGTGTCAGTGCCCCCCACACAGCCAGCACTGTCAGTGCTCCCACCACACAGCCAGCACTGTCAGTTCTCCCCCACACAGCCAGCACTATCAGTGCTCCCCCACACAGCCAGCACTGTCGGTGCTCCCCCCACACAGCCAGAACTGTCAGTGCTCCCCCACACAGCAAGCACTGTCAGTGCTCCCCCACACAGCCTGCACTGTCCGTGATCCCCCCACACAGCCAGCCCTGTCAGTGCTCCCCCCACAGCCAGCACTGTCAGTGCTCCCCCCACACAGCCAGCATTGACAGTGCTCCCACCACACAGCCAGCACTGTCAGTGCTCCCCACACACAGCCAGCACTCTCAGTGCCCCCCCCTCACAGAGCCAGCACTGTCAGTGCTCCCACAACACAGCCAGCAGTGTCAGTGCTCCCCAACACAGCCAGCACTGTCAGTGCCCCCACCCCACACAGCCAGAACTGTCAGTGCTCCCCCACAGCCAGCATTGTCAGTGCTCCCACCACACAGCCAGCACTGCCAGTTCTCCACCCACAGCCAGCTCTGAGAGTGCGCCCCACACAGCCAGCACTGCCAGTGCTCTCCCTCAGAGCTAGCACTGTCAGTGCTCCCCCACAGATCCAGCACTGTCAGTGCTCCCACCACACAACCAGCACTGTCAGTGCTCCCACCACACGGCCAGCACTGTCAGTGCTCCCACCACACAGCCAGCACTGTCTGTGCTCCCCCCACACAGCCAGCACTGTCGGTGCTCCCCCCCATACAGCCAGCACTGTCAGTGCTCTCCACACAGCCAGCACTGTCAGTGCTCCCACCACACAGCCAGCACTGTCAGTCCTCCCCCACACTGCCAGCACTGGCAGTGCTCCCCACACAGCCAGCGCTGTCAGTGCTCCTCCCACACAGCCAGCACTGTCAGTGCTCCCCCACACAGCCAGCACTGGCAGTGCTCCCACCAAACAGCCAGCACTATCAGTGCTCCCCCCACACAGCCAGCACTGTCAGTGCTCCCCCACAGAGCCAGCACTGTCAGTGCTCCCACCACACAGTCAGCACTGTCAGTGCTCCCCCCACACAGCCAGCACTGTCAGTGCTCCCACCACACAGCCAGCACTGTCAGTGCTCCCCCACACAGCCAGCACTGTCAGTGCTCCCACCACACAGCCAGCACTGTCAGTGCTCCCCCACACAGCCAGCAGTGTCAGTGCTCCCACCACACAACCAGCAATGTCAGTGCTCCCCGCACACAGCCAGCACTGCCAGTGCTCCCCCCACACAGCCAGCACTGTCAGTGCTCCCCACACAGCCAGCACTGTCAGTGCTCCCCCCACACAGCCAGCACTGTCAGTGCATCCCCCACACAGCCAGCACTGTCAGTGCTCCCCACACAGCCAACACTGCCAGTGCTCTCCCACACAGCCAGCACTGTCAGTGCTCCCACCACACAGCCAGCACCGTCAGTGCTCCTACCGCACACAGCCAGCACTGTCAGTGCTCCCACCACACAGCCAGCACTGTCAGTGCTCCTACCGCACACAGCCAGCACTGTCAGTGCTCCCCACACAGCCAGCACTGTCAGTGTTCCTACCGCACACAGCCAGCACTGTCAGTGCTCCCCCCACATTGGCAGCACTGTCAGTGCTCCCCACACAGCCAGCACTGTCAGTGCTCACCACACAGCCAGCACTGCCAGTGCTCTCCCACACAGACAGCACTGTCAGTGCTCCTACCGCACACAGCCAGCACTGTCAGTGCTCCCCCACATAGGCAGCACTGTCAGTGCTCCCCACACACAGCCAGCACTGTCAGTGCTCCCCACACAGCCAGCACTGTCAGTGCTCCCCCCACACAGCCAGCACTGTCAGTGCTCCCCACACAGCCAGCACTGCCAGTGCTCTCCCACACAGCCAGCACTTTCAGTGCTCCTACCCCACACAGCCAGCACTGTCAGTGCTCCCACCACACATCCCGCACTGTCAGTGCACCCGCCACACAGCCAGCACAGTCAGTGCTCCTACCCCACACAGCCAGCACAGTCATCCTCCCCCCACACAGCCAGCACTGTCAGTGCTCCCCCACACAGCCAGCACTCTCAGTGCTCCCACACACACAGCCAGCAACGTCAGTGCTCCCACCACACAGCCAGCACTGACAGTGCTCCCCTCACAGACAGCACTGTCAGTGCTCCCACCACACAGCCAGCACTGTCAGTGCTCCCCCCACACAGCCAGCCCTGTCAGTGCTCCCACCACACAGCCAGACCTGTCAGTGCTCCCACCACACAGCCAGCACTGTCAGTGCTCCCCCACACAGCCAGCACTGTCAGTGCTCCCCCACACAGCCAGCACTGTCAGTGCTCCCACCACACAGCCAGACCTGTCAGTGCTCCCACCACACAGCCAGCAATTTCAGTGCTCCCACCACACAGCCAGCACTGTCAGTGCTCACCCACACAGCCAGCACTGTCTGTGCTCCTCCACACAGCCAGCACTGTCAGTGCTCCCCACACAGCCAGCAGTGTCAGTGCCCCCCACACAGCCAGCACTGTCAGTGCTCCCACCACACAGCCAGCACTGTCAGTTCTCCCCCACACAGCCAGCACTGTCAGTGCTCCCGCACATAGCCAGCACTGTCAGTGCTCCCCGCACAGCCAGCATTGTCAGTGCTCCCACCACACAGCCAGCACTGCCAGTGCTCCCACCACACAGCCAGCACTGTAAGTGCTCCACCACACAGCCAGCACTGTCAGTGCTCCCACCACACAGCCAGCACTGTCAGTGCTCCCCATACAGCCAGCACTGCCAGTGCTCCCCCACAAATCCAGCACTGTCAGTGCTCCCCCAAACAGCCAGCACTGTCAGTGCTCCCCACACAGCCAGCACTGTCAGTGCTCCCACCACACAGCCAGCACTGTCAGTGCTCCACCCTCACAGCCAGCACTCTCAGTGCTCCCACCACACAGCCAGCACTGTCAGTGCTCCCCCACACAGCCAGCACTGTCTGTGCTCCCCCACACTGCCAGCACTGTCAGTGCTCCTACCACACAGCCAGCACTGGCAGTTCTCCCCCCACAGCCAGCACTGTCAGTGCTCCCCCCACACTGCCAGCACTGTCAGTGCTCCCACCACACAGCCAGCACTGTCAGTGCTCCCCCACACAGCCAGCACTGAGAGTGCGACCCACACAGCCAGCACTGCCAGTGCCCTGCCAAAGAGCTAGCAGTGTCAGTGCTCCCCCACACAGCCAGCACTGTCAGTGCTCCCACCACACAACCAGCACTGTCAGTGCTCCCACCACACAGCAAGCACTGTCAGTGTACCCCCACACAGCCAGCACTGTCAGTGTTCCCCCACACAGCCAGCACTGTCAGTGCTCCCCCCACACAGCCAGCACTGTCAGTGCTCCCCCCCCCATACAGCCAGCACTGTCAGTGCTCCGCCCACACAGGCAGCACTGTCAGTGCTCCCACCACACAGCCAGCACTGTGAGTGCTTCCCCACACAGGGAGCACTGTCAGTGCTCCCACCACACAGCCAGCACTGTCAGTGCTCCCACCACACAGCCAGCACTGTCAGTGCTCCCCCACACAGCCAGCACTGTCAGTGCTCCCCCCACGCAGCCAGAACTGTCAGTGCTCCCCCACACAGCAAGCACTGTCAGTGCTCCCCCACACAGCCAGCACTGTCAGTGCTCCCCACACAGCCAGCACTGTCAGTGCTCCCCCCACACAGCCAGCACTGTCAGTGCACCCCCCACACAGCCAGCACTGTCAGTGCTCCCCACACAGCCAACACTGCCAGTGCTTTCCCACACAGCCAGCACTGTCAGTGCTCCCACCACACAGCCAGCACCGTCAGTGCTCCTACCGCACACAGCCAGCACTGTCAGTGCTCCCACCACACAGCCAGCACTGTCAGTGCTCCTACCGCACACAGCCAGCACTGTCAGTGCTCCCCACACAGCCAGCACTGTCAGTGTTCCTACCGCACACAGCCAGCACTGTCAGTGCTCCCCCCACATTGGCAGCACTGTCAGTGCTCCCCACACAGCCAGCACTGTCAGTGCTCCCCACACAGCCAGCACTGCCAGTGCTCTCCCACACAGCCAGCACTGTCAGTGCTCCTACCGCACACAGCCAGCACTGTCAGTGCTCCCCCACAGAGGCAGCACTGTCAGTGCTCCCCACACACAGCCAGCACTGTCAGTGCTCCCCACACAGCCAGCACTGTCAGTGCTCCCCCCACACAGCCAGCACTGTCAGTGCTCCCCACACAGCCAGCACTGCCAGTGCTCTCCCACACAGCCAGCACTTTCAGTGCTCCTACCCCACACTACCAGCACTGTCAGTGCTCCCACCACACATCGCGCACTGTCAGTGCACCCGCCACACAGCCAGCACAGTCAGTGCTCCTACCCCACACAGCCAGCACAGTCATCCTCCCCCCACACAGCCAGCATTGTCAGTGCTCCCCCACACAGCCAGCACTGTCAGTGCTCCCACACACACAGCCAGCAACGTCAGTGCTCCCACCACACAGCCAGCACTGACAGTGCTCCCCTCACAGACAGCACTGTCAGTGCTCCCACCACACAGCCAGCACTGTCAGTGCTCCCCCCACACAGCCAGCACTGTCAGTGCTCCCACCACACAGCCAGACCTGTCAGTGCTCCCACCACACAGCCAGCACTGTCAGTGCTCCCCACACAGCCAGCACTGTCAGTGCTCCCCCCACACAGCCAGCACTGTCAGTGCTCCCACCACACAGCCAGACCTGTCAGTGCTCCCACCACACAGCCAGCACTGTCAGTGCTCCCACCACACTGCCAGCACTGTCAGTGCTCCCCCACACAGCCAGCACTGTCTGTGCTCCCCCACACTGCCAGCACTGTCAGTGCTCCCCCACACAGCCAGCAGTGTAAGTGCCCCCCACACAGCCAGCACTGTCAGTGCTCCCACCACACAGCCAGCACTGTCAGTTCTCCCCCACACAGCCAGCACTGTCAGTGCTCCCCCACATAGCCAGCACTGTCAGTGCTCCCCGCACAGCCAGCATTGTCAGTGCTCCCTCCACACAGCCAGCACTGCCAGTGCTCCCACCACACAGCCAGCACTGTAAGTGCTCCACCACACAGCCAGCACTGTCAGTGCTCCCACCACACAGCCAGCACTGTCAGTGCTCCCCATACAGCCAGAACTGCCAGTGCTCCCCCACAAATCCAGCACTGTCAGTGCTCCCCCAAACAGCCAGCACTGTCAGTGCTCCCCACACAGCCAGCACTGTCAGTGCTCCACCCACACAGCCAGCACTGCCAGTGCTCCCACCACACAGCCAGCACTGTCAGTGCTCCACCCTCACAGCCAGCACTCTCAGTGCTCCCACCACACAGCCAGCACTGTCAGTGCTCCCCCACACAGCCAGCACTGTCTGTGCTCCCCCACACTGCCAGCACTGTCAGTGCTCCTACCACACAGCCAGCACTGGCAGTTCTCCCCCCACAGCCAGCACTGTCAGTGCTCCCCCCACACTGCCAGCACTGTCAGTGCTCCCACCACACAGCCAGCACTGTCAGTGCTCCCCCACACAGCCAGCACTGAGAGTGCGACCCACACAGCCAGCACTGCCAGTGCCCTCCCAAAGAGCTAGCAGTGTCAGTGCTCCCCCACACAGCCAGCACTGTCAGTGCTCCCACCACACAACCAGCACTGTCAGTGCTCCCACCACACAGCCAGCACTGTCAGTGTACCCCCACACAGCCAGCACTGTCAGTGTTCCCCCACACAGCCAGCACTGTCAGTGCTCCCCCACACAGCCAGCACTGTCAGTGCTCCCCCCCCCCATACAGCCAGCACTGTCAGTGCTCCGCCCACACAGGCAGCACTGTCAGTGCTCCCACCACACAGCCAGCACTGTGAGTGCTTCCCCACACAGGGAGCACTGTCAGTGCTCCCACCACACAGCCAGCACTGTCAGTGCTCCTACCACACAGCCAGCACTGGCAGTTCTCCCCCCACAGCCAGCACTGTCAGTGCTCCCCCCACACTGCCAGCACTGTCAGTGCTCCCACCACACAGCCAGCACTGTCAGTGCTCCCCCACACCCAGCACTGAGAGTGCGACCCACACAGCCAGCACTGCCAGTGCCCTCCCAAAGAGCTAGCAGTGTCAGTGCTCCCCCACACAGCCAGCACTGTCAGTGCTCCCACCACACAACCAGCACTGTGAGTGCTCCCACCACACAGCCAGCACTGTCAGTGTACCCCCACACAGCCAGCACTGTCAGTGTTCCCCCACACAGCCAGCACTGTCAGTGCTCCCCCCACACAGCCAGCACTGTCAGTGCTCCCCCCCCCATACAGCCAGCACTGTCAGTGCTCCGTCCACACAGGCAGCACTGTCAGTGCTCCCACCACACAGCCAGCACTGTGAGTGCTTCCCCACACAGGGAGCACTGTCAGTGCTCCCACCACACAGCCAGCACTGTCAGTGCTCCCACCACACAGCCAGCACTGTCAGTGCTCCCCCACACAGCCAGCACTGTCAGTGCTCCCCCACACAGCCAGAACTGTCAGTGCTCCCCCACACAGCAAGCACTGTCAGTGCTCCCCCACACAGCCAGCACTGTCAGTGCTCCCCACACAGCCAGCACTGTCAGTGCTCCCCCCACACAGCCAGCACTGTCAGTGCACACCCCACACAGCCAGCACTGTCAGTGCTCCCCACACAGCCAACACTGCCAGTGCTCTCCCACACAGCCAGCACTGTCAGTGCTCCCACCACACAGCCAGCACCGTCAGTGCTCCTACCGCACACAGCCAGCACTGTCAGTGCTCCCACCACACAGCCAGCACTGTTAGTGCTCCTAGCGCACACAGCCAGCACTGTCAGTGCTCCCCACACAGCCAGCACTGTCAGTGTTCCTACCGCACACAGCCAGCACTGTCAGTGCTCCCCCCACATTGGCAGCACTGTCAGTGCTCCCCACACAGCCAGCACTGTCAGTGCTCCCCACACAGCCAGCACTGCCAGTGCTCTCCCACACAGCCAGCACTGTCAGTGCTCCTACCGCACACAGCCAGCACTGTCAGTGCTCCCCCACATAGGCAGCACTGTCAGTGCTCCCCACACACAGCCAGCACTGTCAGTGCTCCCCACACAGCCAGCACTGTCAGTGCTCCCCCCACACAGCCAGCACTGTCAGTGCTCCCCACACAGCCAGCACTGCCAGTGCTCTCCCACACAGCCAGCACTTTCAGTGCTCCTACCCCACACAGCCAGCACTGTCAGTGCTCCCACCACACACCCCGCACTGTCAGTGCACCCGCCACACAGCCTGCACAGTCAGTGCTCCTACCCCACACAGCCAGCACAGTCATCCTCCCCCCACACAGCCAGCACTGTCAGTGCTCCCCCACACAGCCAGCACTGTCAGTGCTCCCACACACACAGCCAGCAACGTCAGTGCTCCCACCACACAGCCAGCACTGACAGTGCTCCCCTCACAGACAGCACTGTCAGTGCTCCCACCACACAGCCAGCACTGTCAGTGCTCCCCCCACACAGCCAGCACTGTCAGTGCTCCCACCACACAGCCAGACCTGTCAGTGCTCCCACCACACAGCCAGCACTGTCAGTGCTCCCCCACACAGCCAGCACTGTCAGTGCTCCCCCCACACAGCCAGCACTGTCAGTGCTCCCACCACACAGCCAGACCTGTCAGTGCTCCCACCACACAGCCAGCACTGTCAGTGCTCCCACCACACTGCCAGCAGTGTCAGTGCTCCCCCACACAGCCAGCACTGTCTGTGCTCCCCCACACAGCCAGCACTGTCAGTGCTCCCCCACACAGCCAGCAGTGTCAGTGCCCCCCACACAGCCAGCACTGTCAGTGCTCCCACCACACAGCCAGCACTGTCAGTTCTCCCCCACACAGCCAGCACTGTCAGTGCTCCCCCACATAGCCAGCACTGTCAGTGCTCCCCGCACAGCCAGCATTGTCAGTGCTCCCACCACACAGCCAGCACTGCCAGTGCTCCCACCACACAGCCAGCACTGTAAGTGCTCCACCACACAGCCAGCACTGTCAGTACTCCCACCACACAGCCAGCACTGTCAGTGCTCCCCATACAGCCAGCACTGCCAGTGCTCCCCCACAAATCCAGCACTGTCAGTGCTCCCCCAAACAGCCAGCACTGTCAGTGCTCCCCACACAGCCAGCACTGTCAGTGCTCCACCCACACAGCCAGCACTGCCAGTGCTCCCACCACACAGCCAGCACTGTCAGTGCTCCACCCTCACAGCCAGCACTCTCAGTGCTGCCACCACACAGCCAGCACTGTCAGTGCTCCCCCACACAGCCAGCACTGTCTGTGCTCCCCCACACTGCCAGCACTGTCAGTGCTCCTACCACAAAGCCAGCACTGGCAGTTCTCCCCCCACAGCCAGCACTGTCAGTGCTCCCCCCACACTGCCAGCACTGTCAGTGCTCCCACCACACAACCAGCACTGTCAGTGCTCCCCCACACAGCCAGCACTGAGAGTGCGACCCACACAGCCAGCACTGCCAGTGCCCTCCCAAAGAGCTAGCAGTGTCAGTGCTCCCCCACACAGCCAGCACTGTCAGTGCTCCCACCACACAACCAGCACTGTCAGTGCTCCCACCACACAGCCAGCACTGTCAGTGTACCCCCACACAGCCAGCACTGTCAGTGTTCCCCCACACAGCCAGCACTGTCAGTGCTCCCCGCACACAGCCAGCACTGTCAGTGCTCCGCCCACACAGGCAGCACTGTCAGTGCTCCCACCACACAGCCAGCACTGTGAGTGCTTCCCCACACAGGGAGCACTGTCAGTGCTCCCACCACACAGCCAGCACTGTCAGTGCTCCCCCCCCCCCCATACAGCCAGCACTGTCAGTGCTCCGCCCACACAGGCAGCACTGTCAGTGCTCCCACCACACAGCCAGCACTGTGAGTGCTTCCCCACACAGGGAGCACTGTCAGTGCTCCCACCACACAGCCAGCACTGTCAGTGCTCTCACCACACAGCCAGCACTGTCAGTGCTTCCCCACACAGCCAGCACTGTCAGTGCTCCCCCCACACAGCCAGAACTGTCAGTGCTCCCCCACACAGCAAGCACTGTCAGTGCTCCCCCACACAGCCAGCACTCTCAGTGATCCCCCCACACAGCCAGCCCTGTCAGTCCTCCCCCCACAGCCAGCACTGTCAGTGCTCCCCCCACACAGCCAGCATTGCCAGTGTTCCCCCACACAGCCAGCACTGTCAGTGCTCCACCCACACAGGCAGAACTGTCAGTGCTCCCCACACACAGCCAGCACTCTCAGTGCCCCCCCCCCCCACAGAGCCAGCACTGTCAGTGCTCCCACTACACAGCCAGCACTGTCAGTGCTCCCCCAAACAGCCAGGACTGTCAGTGCTCTCACCACACAGCGAGCACTGTTAGTGCTCCCACCACACAGCCAGCACTGTCAGTGCTCTCCCACACAGCCAGCACTGTCAGTGCTCCCACCACACAGCCAGCACCGTCAGTGCTCCTACCGCACACAGCCAGCACTGTCAGTGCTCCCACCACACAGCCAGCACTGTCAGTGCTCCTACCGCACACAGCCAGCACTGTCAATGCTCCCCACACAGCCAGCACTGTTAGTGTTCCTACCGCACACAGCCAGCACTGTCAGTGCTCCCCCCACATTGGCAGCACTGTCAGTGCTCCCCACACAGCCAGCACTGTCAGTGCTCCCCACACAGCCAGCACTGCCAGTGCTCTCCCACACAGCCAGCACTGTCAGTGCTCCTACCGCACACAGCCAGCACTGTCAGTGCTCCCCCACATAGGCAGCACTGTCAGTGCTCCCCACACACAGCCAGCACTGTCAGTGCTCCCCACACAGCCAGCACTGTCAGTGCTCCCCCCACACAGCCAGCACTGTCAGTGCTCCCCACACAGCCAGCACTGCCAGTGCTCTCCCACACAGCCAGCACTTTCAGTGCTCCTACCCCACACAGCCATCACTGTCAGTGCTTCCACCACACATCCCGCACTGTCAGTGCACCCGCCACACAGCCAGCACAGTCAGTGCTCCTACCCCACACAGCCAGCACAGTCATCCTCCCCCCACACAGCCAGCACTGTCAGTGCTCCCCCACACAGCCAGCACTGTCAGTGCTCCCACACACACAGCCAGCAACGTCAGTGCTCCCACCACACAGCCAGCACTGACAGTGCTCCCCTGACAGACAGCACTGTCAGTGCTCCCACCACACAGCCAGCACTGTCAGTGCTCCCCCCACACAGCCAGCACTGTCAGTGCTCCTACCTCACAGCCAGACCTGTCAGTGCTCCCACCACACAGCCAGCACTGTCAGTGCTCCCCCACACAGCCAGCACTGTCAGTGCTCCCCCAACACAGCCAGCACTGTCAGTGCTCCCACCACACAGCCAGACCTGTCAGTGCTCCCACCACACAGCCAGCACTGTCAGTGCTCCCACCACACTGCCAGCACTGTCAGTGCTCCCCCACACAGCCAGCACTGTCTGTGCTCCCCCACACAGCCAGCACTGTCAGTGCTCCCCCACACAGCCAGCAGTGTCAGTGCCCCCCACACAGCCAGCACTGTCAGTGCTCCCACCACACAGCCAGCACTGTCAGTTCTCCCCCACACAGCCAGCACTGTCAGTGCTCCCCCACTTGGCCAGCACTGTCAGTGCTCCCCGCACAGCCAGCATTGTCAGTGCTCCCACCACACAGCCAGCACTGCCAGTGCTCCCACCACACAGGCAGCACTGTAAGTGCTCCACCACACAGCCAGCACTGTCAGTGCTCCCACCACACAGCCAGCACTGTCAGTGCTCCCCATACAGCCAGCACTGCCAGTGCTCCCCCACAAATCCAGCACTGTCAGTGCTCCCCCAAACAGCCAGCACTGTCAGTGCTCCCCACACAGCCAGCACTGTCAGTGCTCCACCCACACAGCCAGCACTGCCAGTGCTCCCACCACACAGCCAGCACTGTCAGTGCTCCACCCTCACAGCCAGCACTCTCAGTGCTCCCACCACACAGCCAGCACTGTCAGTGCTCCCCCACACAGCCAGCACTGTCTGTGCTCCCCCACACTGCCAGCACTGTCCGTGCTCCTACCACACAGCCAGCACTGGCAGTTCTCCCCCTACAGCCAGCACTGTCAGTGCTCCCCCCACACTGCCAGCACTGTCAGTGCTCCCACCACACAGCCAGCACTGTCAGTGCTCCCCCACACAGCCAGCACTGAGAGTGCGACCCACACAGCCAGCACTGCCAGTGCCCTCCCAAAGAGCTAGCAGTGTCAGTGCTCCCCCACACAGCCAGCACTGTCAGTGCTCCCACCACACAACCAGCACTGTCAGTGCTCCCACCACACAGCCAGCACTGTCAGTGCTCCCCCCCCCCATACAGCCAGCACTGTCAGTGCTCCGCCCACACAGGCAGCACTGTCAGTGCTCCCACCACACAGCCAGCACTGTGAGTGCTTCCCCACACAGGGAGCACTGTCAGTGCTCCCACCACACAGCCAGCACTGTCAGTGCTCCCACCACACAGCCAGCACTGTCAGTGCTCCCCCACACAGCCAGCACTGTCAGTGTTCCCCCCACACAGCCAGAACTGTCAGTGCTCCCCCACACAGCAAGCACTGTCAGTGCTCCCCCACACAGCCAGCAGTCTCAGTGATCCCCCCACACAGCCAGCCCTGTCAGTCCTCCCCCCACAGCCAGCACTGTCAGTGCTCCCCCACACAGCCAGCATTGCCAGTGTTCCCCCACACAGCCAGCACTGTCAGTGCTCCACCCACACAGGCAGAACTGTCAGTGCTCCCCACACACAGCCAGCACTCTCAGTGCCCCCCCCCCCCCCCCACAGAGCCAGCACTGTCAGTGCTCCCACTACACAGCCAGCACTGTCAGTGCTCCCCCACACAGCCAGGACTGTCAGTGCTCCCCCACACAGCCAGCACTGTCAGTGCCCCCACCCCACACTGCCAGCACTGTCAGTGCTCCCCCACAGCCAGCATTGTCAGTGCTCCCACCACACAGCCAGCACTGCCAGTTCTCCACACACAGCCAGCACTGTCAGTGCTCCCACCACACAACCAGCACTGTCAGTGCTCCCACCACACAGCCAGCACTGTCAGTGCTCCCACCACACAGACAGCACTGTCAGTGCTCCCACCACACAGCCAGCACTGTCAGTGCTCCCACCACACTGCCAGCACTGTCTGTGCTCCCCCCACACAGCCAGCACTGTCAGTGCTACCCCACACAGCCAGCACTGTCGGTGCTCCCCCCCATACAGCCAGCACTGTCAGTGCTCCCACCACACAGCCAGCACTGTCAGTGCTCCCACCACACTGCCAGCACTGCCAGTGCTCTCCCTCAGAGCTAGCACTGTCAGTGCTCCCCCACAGAGCCAGCACTGTCAGTGCTCCCACCACACAACCAGCACTGTCAGTGCTCCCACCACACGGCCAGCATTGTCAGTGCTCCCACCACACAGCCAGCACTGTCTGTGCTCCCCCCACACAGCCAGCACTGTCAGTGCTCCCACCACACAGCCAGCACTGTCAGTCCTCCCCCCACACTGCCAGCACTGGCAGTGCTCCCCCACACAGCCAGCGATGTCAGTGCTCCCCCCACACAGCAAGCACTGTCAGTGCTCCCCCACACAGCCGGCACTGGCAGTGCCGTCCCACAGAGCTAGCAGTGTCAGTGCTCCCACCACACAACCAGCACTGTCAGTGCTCCCACCACACAGCCAGCACTGTCAGTGCACCCCCACACAGGCAGCACTGTCAGTGCTCCCAACACACAGCCAGCACTGTCAGTGCTCCCCCCACACAGCCAGCACTGTCAGTGCTCCCCCCACACAGCCAGCACTGTCAGTGCTCCCCCCCATTCAGCCAGCACTGTCAGTGCTCCCCCACACAGCCAGCACTGTCAGTGCTCCCACCACACAGCCAGCACTGTCAGCCCTCCCCCCACACAGCCAGCACTGTCAGTGCTCCCCCACACAGCCAGCACTGTCAGTGCTCCCACCACACAGCCAGCACTGTCAGTGCTCCCCCACACAGCCAGCACTCTCAGTTCTCCCCCCACACAGCCAACACGGTCAGTGCTCCCACCACACAGCCAGCACTGTAAATGCTCCTCACACAGCCAGCACTGTCAGTGCTCCCACCCCACACAGCCAGCACTGTCAGTGCTCCCCCACACAGCCAGCACTGTCAGTGCTCCCCCCACACAGCCAGCACTGTCAGTGCTCCCCCACACAGCCTGCACTGTCCGTGATTCCCCCACACAGCCAGCCCTGTCAGTGCTCCCCCCACAGCCAGCACTGTCAGTGCTCCCCCCACACAGCCAGCATTGCCAGTGCTCCCACCACACAGCCAGCACTGTCAGTGCTCCCCACACACAACCAGCACTCTCAGTGCCCCCCCCACAGAGCCAGCACTGTCAGTGCTCCCACAACACAGCCAGCACTGTCAGTGCTCCCCCACACAGCCAGCACTGTCAGTGCTCTCACCACATAGCGAGCACTGCCAGTGCACCCACCACACAGCCAGCACTGTCAGTGTTCCCCCACACAGCCAGCACTGTCAGTGCCCCCACCCCACACAGCCAGCACTGTCAGTGCTCCCCCACAGCCAGCATTGTCAGTGCTCCCACCACACAGCCAGCACTGCCAGTTCTCCACCCACAGCCAGCTCTGAGAGTGCGTCCCACACAGCCAGCACTGCCAGTGCTCTCCCTCAGAGCTAGCACTGTCAGTGCTCCCCCACAGAGCCAGCACTGTCAGTGCTCCCACCACACAACCAGCACTGTCAGTGCTCCCACCACACGGCCAGCATTGTCAGTGCTCCCACCACACAGCCAGCACTGTCTGTGCTCCCCCCACACAGCCAGCACTGCCAGTGCTCTCCCACACAGCCAGCACTGTCAGTGCTCCTACCGCACAAAGCCAGCACTGTCAGTGCTCCCCCACATAGGCAGCACTGTCAGTGCTCCCCACACACAGCCAGCACTGTCAGTGCTCCCCACACAGCCAGCACTGTCAGTGCTCCCCCCACACAGCCAGCACTGTCAGTGCTCCCCACACAGCCAGCACTGCCAGTGCTCTCCCACACAGCCAGCACTTTCAGTGCTCCTACCCCACACAGCCAGCACTGTCAGTGCTCCCACCACACACCCCGCACTGTCAGTGCACCCGCCACACAGCCAGCACAGTCAGTGCTCCTACCCCACACAGCCAGCACAGTCATCCTCCCCCCACACAGCCAGCACTGTCAGTGCTCCCCCACACAGCCAGCACTGTCAGTGCTCCCACACACACAGCCAGCAACGTCAGTGCTCCCACCACACAGCCAGCACTGACAGTGCTCCCCTCACAGACAGCACTGTCAGTGCTCCCACCACACAGCCAGCACTGTCAGTGCTCCCCCCACAGCCAGCACTGTCAGTGCTCCCCCACACTGCCAGCACTGTCAGTGCTCCCACCACACAGCCAGCACTGTCAGTGCTCCCCCACACCCAGCACTGAGAGTGCGACCCACACAGCCAGCACTGCCAGTGCCCTCCCAAAGAGCTAGCAGTGTCAGTGCTCCCCCACACAGCCAGCACTGTCAGTGCTCCCACCACACAACCAGCACTGTCAGTGCTCCCACCACACAGCCAGCACTGTCAGTGTACCCCCACACAGCCAGCACTGTCAGTGTTCCCCCACACAGCCAGCACTGTCAGTGCTCCCCCCACACAGCCAGCACTGTCAGTGCTCCCCCCCATACAGCCAGCACTGTCAGTGCTCCGTCCACACAGGCAGCACTGTCAGTGCTCCCACCACACAGCCAGCACTGTGAGTGCTTCCCCACACAGGGAGCACTGTCAGTGCTCCCACCACACAGCCAGCACTGTCAGTGCTCCCACCACACAGCCAGCACTGTCAGTGCTCCCCCACACAGCCAGCACTGTCAGTGCTCCCCCCACACAGCCAGAACTGTCAGTGCTCCCCCACACAGCAAGCACTGTCAGTGCTCCCCCACACAGCCAGCACTGTCAGTGCTCCCCACACAGCCAGCACTGTCAGTGCTCCCCCCACACAGCCAGCACTGTCAGTGCACACCCCACACAGCCAGCACTGTCAGTGCTCCCAACACAGCCAACACTGCCAGTGCTCTCCCACACAGCCAGCACTGTCAGTGCTCCCACCACACAGCCAGCACCGTCAGTGCTCCTACCGCACACAGCCAGCACTGTCAGTGCTCCCACCACACAGCCAGCACTGTCAGTGCTCCTAGCGCACACAGCCAGCACTGTCAGTGCTCCCCACACAGCCAGCACTGTCAGTGTTCCTACCGCACACAGCCAGCACTGTCAGTGCTCCCCCCACATTGGCAGCACTGTCAGTGCTCCCCACACAGCCAGCACTGTCAGTGCTCCCCACACAGCCAGCACTGCCAGTGCTCTCCCACACAGCCAGCACTGTCAGTGCTCCTACCGCACACAGCCAGCACTGTCAGTGCTCCCCCACATAGGCAGCACTGTCAGTGCTCCCCACACACAGCCAGCACTGTCAGTGCTCCCCACACAGCCAGCACTGTCAGTGCTCCCCCCACACAGCCAGCACTGTCAGTGCTCCCCACACAGCCAGCACTGCCAGTGCTCTCCCACACAGCCAGCACTTTCAGTGCTCCTACCCCACACAGCCAGCACTGTCAGTGCTCCCACCACACACCCCGCACTGTCAGTGCACCCGCCACACAGCCAGCACAGTCAGTGCTCCTACCCCACACAGCCAGCACAGTCATCCTCCCCCCACACAGCCAGCACTGTCAGTGCTCCCCCACACAGCCAGCACTGTCAGTGCTCCCACACACACAGCCAGCAACGTCAGTGCTCCCACCACACAGCCAGCACTGACAGTGCTCCCCTCACAGACAGCACTGTCAGTGCTCCCACCACACAGCCAGCACTGTCAGTGCTCCCCCCACACAGCCAGCACTGTCAGTGCTCCCACCACACAGCCAGACCTGTCAGTGCTCCCACCACACAGCCAGCACTGTCAGTGCTTCCCCACACAGCCAGCACTGTCAGTGCTCCCCCCACACAGCCAGCACTGTCAGTGCTCCCACCACACAGCCAGACCTGTCAGTGCTCCCACCACACAGCCAGCACTGTCAGTGCTCCCACCACACTGCCAGCACTGTCAGTGCTCCCCCACACAGCCAGCACTGTCTGTGCTCCCCCACACAGCCAGCACTGTCAGTGCTCCCCCACACAGCCAGCAGTGTCAGTGCCCCCCACACAGCCAGCACTGTCAGTGCTCCCACCACACAGCCAGCACTGTCAGTTCTCCCCCACACAGCCAGCACTGTCAGTGCTCCCCCACATAGCCAGCACTGTCAGTGCTCCCCGCACAGCCAGCATTGTCAGTGCTCCCACCACACAGCCAGCACTGCCAGTGCTCCCACCACACAGCCAGCACTGTAAGTGCTCCACCACACAGCCAGCACTGTCAGTGCTCCCACCACACAGCCAGCACTGTCAGTGCTCCCCATACAGCCAGCACTGCCAGTGCTCCCCCACAAATCCAGCACTGTCAGTGCTCCCCCAAACAGCCAGCACTGTCAGTGCTCCCCACACAGCCAGCACTGTCAGTGCTCCACCCACACAGCCAGCACTGCCAGTGCTCCCACCACACAGCCAGCACTGTCAGTGCTCCACCCTCACAGCCAGCACTCTCAGTGCTGCCACCACACAGCCAGCACTGTCAGTGCTCCCCCACACAGCCAGCACTGTCTGTGCTCCCCCACACTGCCAGCACTGTCAGTGCTCCTACCACAAAGCCAGCACTGGCAGTTCTCCCCCCACAGCCAGCACTGTCAGTGCTCCCCCCACACTGCCAGCACTGTCAGTGCTCCCACCACACAGCCAGCACTGTCAGTGCTCCCCCACACAGCCAGCACTGAGAGTGCGACCCACACAGCCAGCACTGCCAGTGCCCTCCCAAAGAGCTAGCAGTGTCAGTGCTCCCCCACACAGCCAGCACTGTCAGTGCTCCCACCACACAACCAGCACTGTCAGTGCTCCCACCACACAGCCAGCACTGTCAGTGTACCCCCACACAGCCAGCACTGTCAGTGTTCCCCCACACAGCCAGCACTGTCAGTGCTCCCCGCACACAGCCAGCACTGTCAGTGCTCCGCCCACACAGGCAGCTCTGTCAGTGCTCCCACCACACAGCCAGCACTGTGAGTGCTTCCCCACACAGGTAGCACTGTCAGTGCTCCCACCACACAGCCAGCACTGTCAGTGCTCCCCCCCCCCCATACAGCCAGCACTGTCAGTGCTCCGCCCACACAGGCAGCACTGTCAGTGCTCCCACCACACAGCCAGCACTGTGAGTGCTTCCCCACACAGGGAGCACTGTCAGTGCTCCCACCACACAGCCAGCACTGTCAGTGCTCCCACCACACAGCCAGCACTGTCAGTGCTTCCCCACACAGCCAGCACTGTCAGTGCTCCCCCACACAGCCAGAACTGTCAGTGCTCCCCCACACAGCAAGCACTGTCAGTGCTCCCCCACACAGCCAGCACTCTCAGTGATCCCCCCACACAGCCAGCCCTGTCAGTCCTCCCCCCACAGCCAGCACTGTCAGTGCTCCCCCCACACAGCCAGCATTGCCAGTGTTCCCCCACACAGCCAGCACTGTCAGTGCTCCACCCACACAGGCAGAACTGTCAGTGCTCCCCACACACAGCCAGCACTCTCAGTGCCCCCCCCCCCCACAGAGCCAGCACTGTCAGTGCTCCCACTACACAGCCAGCACTGTCAGTGCTCCCCCAAACAGCCAGGACTGTCAGTGCTCTCACCACACAGCGAGCACTGTTAGTGCTCCCACCACACAGCCAGCACTGTCAGTGCTCTCCCACACAGCCAGCACTGTCAGTGCTCCCACCACACAGCCAGCACCGTCAGTGCTCCTACCGCACACAGCCAGCACTGTCAGTGCTCCCACCACACAGCCAGCACTGTCAGTGCTCCTACCGCACACAGCCAGCACTGTCAATGCTCCCCACACAGCCAGCACTGTTAGTGTTCCTACCGCACACAGCCAGCACTGTCAGTGCTCCCCCCACATTGGCAGCACTGTCAGTGCTCCCCACACAGCCAGCACTGTCAGTGCTCCCCACACAGCCAGCACTGCCAGTGCTCTCCCACACAGCCAGCACTGTCAGTGCTCCTACCGCACACAGCCAGCACTGTCAGTGCTCCCCCACATAGGCAGCACTGTCAGTGCTCCCCACACACAGCCAGCACTGTCAGTGCTCCCCACACAGCCAGCACTGTCAGTGCTCCCCCCACACAGCCAGCACTGTCAGTGCTCCCCACACAGCCAGCACTGCCAGTGCTCTCCCACACAGCCAGCACTTTCAGTGCTCCTACCCCACACAGCCATCACTGTCAGTGCTTCCACCACACATCCCGTGCTGTCAGTGCACCCGCCACACAGCCAGCACAGTCAGTGCTCCTACCCCACACAGCCAGCACAGTCATCCTCCCCCCACACAGCCAGCACTGTCAGTGCTCCCCCACACAGCCAGCACTGTCAGTGCTCCCACACACACAGCCAGCAACGTCAGTGCTCCCACCACACAGCCAGCACTGACAGTGCTCCCCTCACAGACAGCACTGTCAGTGCTCCCACCACACAGCCAGCACTGTCAGTGCTCCCCCCACACAGCCAGCACTGTCAGTGCTCCTACCTCACAGCCAGACCTGTCAGTGCTCCCACCACACAGCCAGCACTGTCAGTGCTCCCCCACACAGCCAGCACTGTCAGTGCTCCCCCAACACAGCCAGCACTGTCAGTGCTCCCACCACACAGCCAGACCTGTCAGTGCTCCCACCACACAGCCAGCACTGTCAGTGCTCCCACCACACTGCCAGCACTGTCAGTGCTCCCCCACACAGCCAGCACTGTCTGTGCTCCCCCACACAGCCAGCACTGTCAGTGCTCCCCCACACAGCCAGCAGTGTCAGTGCCCCCCACACAGCCAGCACTGTCAGTGCTCCCACCACACAGCCAGCACTGTCAGTTCTCCCCACACAGCCAGCACTGTCAGTGCTCCCCCACTTGGCCAGCACTGTCAGTGCTCCCCGCACAGCCAGCATTGTCAGTGCTCCCACCACACAGCCAGCACTGCCAGTGCTCCCACCACACAGCCAGCACTGTAAGTGCTCCACCACACAGCCAGCACTGTCAGTGCTCCCACCACACAGCCAGCACTGTCAGTGCTCCCCATACAGCCAGCACTGCCAGTGCTCCCCCACAAATCCAGCACTGTCAGTGCTCCCCCAAACAGCCAGCACTGTCAGTGCTCCCCACACAGCCAGCACTGTCAGTGCTCCACCCACACAGCCAGCACTGCCAGTGCTCCCACCACACAGCCAGCACTGTCAGTGCTCCACCCTCACAGCCAGCACTCTCAGTGCTCCCACCACACAGCCAGCACTGTCAGTGCTCCCCCACACAGCCAGCACTGTCTGTGCTCCCCCACACTGCCAGCACTGTCCGTGCTCCTACCACACAGCCAGCACTGGCAGTTCTCCCCCTACAGCCAGCACTGTCAGTGCTCCCCCCACACTGCCAGCACTGTCAGTGCTCCCACCACACAGCCAGCACTGTCAGTGCTCCCCCACACAGCCAGCACTGAGAGTGCGACCCACACAGCCAGCACTGCCAGTGCCCTCCCAAAGAGCTAGCAGTGTCAGTGCTCCCCCACACAGCCAGCACTGTCAGTGCTCCCACCACACAACCAGCACTGTCAGTGCTCCCACCACACAGCCAGCACTGTCAGTGCTCCCCCCCCCATACAGCCAGCACTGTCAGTGCTCCGCCCACACAGGCAGCACTGTCAGTGCTCCCACCACACAGCCAGCACTGTGAGTGCTTCCCCACACAGGGAGCACTGTCAGTGCTCCCACCACACAGCCAGCACTGTCAGTGCTCCCACCACACAGCCAGCACTGTCAGTGCTCCCCCACACAGCCAGCACTGTCAGTGTTCCCCCCACACAGCCAGAACTGTCAGTGCTCCCCCACACAGCAAGCACTGTCAGTGCTCCCCCACACAGCCAGCACTCTCAGTGATCCCCCCACACAGCCAGCCCTGTCAGTCCTCCCCCCACAGCCAGCACTGTCAGTGCTCCCCCACACAGCCAGCATTGCCAGTGTTCCCCCCACACAGCCAGCCCTGTCAGTCCTCCCCCCACAGCCAGCACTGTCAGTGCTCCACCCACACAGGCAGAACTGTCAGTGCTCCCCACACACAGCCAGCACTCTCAGTGCCCCCCCCCCCACAGAGCCAGCACTGTCAGTGCTCCCACTACACAGCCAGCACTGTCAGTGCTCCCCCACACAGCCAGGACTGTCAGTGCTCCCCCACACAGCCAGCACTGTCAGTGCCCCCACCCCACACTGCCAGCACTGTCAGTGCTCCCCCACAGCCAGCATTGTCAGTGCTCCCACCACACAGCCAGCACTGCCAGTTCTCCACACACAGCCAGCACTGTCAGTGCTCCCACCACACAACCAGCACTGTCAGTGCTCCCACCACACAGCCAGCACTGTCAGTGCTCCCACCACACAGACAGCACTGTCAGTGCTCCCACCACACAGCCAGCACTGTCAGTGCTCCCACCACACTGCCAGCACTGTCTGTGCTCCCCCCACACAGCCAGCACTGTCAGTGCTACCCCACACAGCCAGCACTGTCGGTGCTCCCCCCCATACAGCCAGCACTGTCAGTGCTCCCACCACACAGCCAGCACTGTCAGTGCTCCCACCACACTGCCAGCACTGCCAGTGCTCTCCCTCAGAGCTAGCACTGTCAGTGCTCCCCCACAGAGCCAGCACTGTCAGTGCTCCCACCACACAACCAGCACTGTCAGTGCTCCCACCACACGGCCAGCATTGTCAGTGCTCCCACCACACAGCCAGCACTGTCTGTGCTCCCCCCACACAGCCAGCACTGTCAGTGCTCCCACCACACAGCCAGCACTGTCAGTCCTCCCCCCACACTGCCAGCACTGGCAGTGCTCCCCCACACAGCCAGCGATGTCAGTGCTCCCCCCACACAGCAAGCACTGTCAGTGCTCCCCCACACAGCCGGCACTGGCAGTGCCGTCCCACAGAGCTAGCAGTGTCAGTGCTCCCACCACACAACCAGCACTGTCAGTGCTCCCACCACACAGCCAGCACTGTCAGTGCACCCCCACACAGGCAGCACTGTCAGTGCTCCCAACACACAGCCAGCACTGTCAGTGCTCCCCCCACACAGCCAGCACTGTCAGTGCTCCCCCCACACAGCCAGCACTGTCAGTGCTCCCCCCCATTCAGCCAGCACTGTCAGTGCTCCCCCACACAGCCAGCACTGTCAGTGCTCCCACCACACAGCCAGCACTGTCAGCCCTCCCCCCACACAGCCAGCACTGTCAGTGCTCCCACCACACAGCCAGCACTGTCAGTGCTCCCCCACACAGCCAGCACTCTCAGTTCTCCCCCCACACAGCCAACACGGTCAGTGCTCCCACCACACAGCCAGCACTGTAAATGCTCCTCACACAGCCAGCACTGTCAGTGCTCCCACCCCACACAGCCAGCACTGTCAGTGCTCCCCCACACAGCCAGCACTGTCAGTGCTCCCCCCACACAGCCAGCACTGTCAGTGCTCCCCCACACAGCCTGCACTGTCCGTGATTCCCCCACACAGCCAGCCCTGTCAGTGCTCCCCCCACAGCCAGCACTGTCAGTGCTCCCCCCACACAGCCAGCATTGCCAGTGCTCCCAACACACAGCCAGCACTGTCAGTGCTCCCCACACACAACCAGCACTCTCAGTGCCCCCCCCACAGAGCCAGCACAGTCAGTGCTCCCACAACACAGCCAGCACTGTCAGTGCTCCCCCACACAGCCAGCACTGTCAGTGCTCTCACCACATAGCGAGCACTGCCAGTGCACCCACCACACAGCCAGCACTGTCAGTGTTCCCCCACACAGCCAGCACTGTCAGTGCCCCCACCCCACACAGCCAGCACTGTCAGTGCTCCCCCACAGCCAGCATTGTCAGTGCTCCCACCACACAGCCAGCACTGCCAGTTCTCCACCCACAGCCAGCTCTGAGAGTGCGTCCCACACAGACAGCACTGCCAGTGCTCTCACTCAGAGCTAGCACTGTCAGTGCTCCCCCACAGAGCCAGCACTGTCAGTGCTCCCACCACACAACCAGCACTGTCAGTGCTCCCACCACACGGCCAGCATTGTCAGTGCTCCCACCACACAGCCAGCACTGTCTGTGCTCCCCCCACACAGCCAGCACTGTCAGTGCTCCCACCACACAGCCAGCACTGTCAGTGCTCCCACCACACTGCCAGCACTGCCAGTGCTCTCCCTCAGAGCTAGCACTGTCAGTGCTCCCCCACAGAGCCAGCACTGTCAGTGCTCCCACCACACAACCAGCACTGTCAGTGCTCCCACCACACGGCCAGCATTGTCAGTGGTCCCACCACACAGCCAGCACTGTCTGTGTTCCCCCCACACAGCCAGCACTGTCAGTGCTCCCACCACACAGCCAGCACTGTCGGTGCTCCCACCACACAGCCAGCACTGTCAGTCCTCCCCCCACACTGCCACCACTGGCAGTGCTCCCCCACACAGCCAGCGCTGTCAGTGCTCCCCCCACACAGCCAGCACTGTCTGTGCTCCCCCATACAGCCAGCACTGGCAGTGCTCCCACCACACAGCCAGCACTGTCAGTGCTCCCCCACACAGCCAGCACTGTCAATGCTCCCCCCACACAGCCAGCACTGTCAGTGCTCCCACCACACAGCCAGCACTGTCAGTGCTCCCCCACACAGCCAGCAGTGTCAGTGCTCCCACCACACAACCAGCAATGTCAGTGCTCCCCACACAGAGCCAGCAATGTCAGTGCTCCCCCACACAACCAGCACTCTCAGTGCCCCCCCCCCCCCCACAGAGCCAGCACTGTCAGTGCTCCCACAACACAGCCAGCACTGTCAGTGCTCCCCCACACAGCCAGCACTGTCAGTGCTCTCACCACATAGCGAGCACTGCCAGTGCACCCACCACACAGCCAGCACTGTCAGTGTTCCCCCACACAGCCAGCACTGTCAGTGCCCCCACCCCACACAGCCAGCACTGTCAGTGCTCCCCCACAGCCAGCATTGTCAGTGCTCCCACCACACAGCCAGCACTGCTAGTTCTCCACCCACAGCCAGCTCTGAGAGTGCGTCCCACACAGCCAGCACTGCCAGTGCTCTCCCTCAGAGCTAGCACTGTCAGTGCTCCCCCACAGAGCCAGCACTGTCAGTGCTCCCACCACACAACCAGCACTGTCAGTGCTCCCACCACACGGCCAGCATTGTCAGTGCTCCCACCACACAGCCAGCACTGTCTGTGCTCCCCCCACACAGCCAGCACTGTCAGTGCTCCCACCACACAGCCAGCACTGTCAGTGCTCCCACCACACTGCCAGCACTGCCAGTGCTCTCCCTCAGAGCTAGCACTGTCAGTGCTCCCCCACAGAGCCAGCACTGTCAGTGCTCTCACCACACAACCAGCACTGTCAGTGCTCCCACCACACGGCCAGCATTGTCAGTGCTCCCACCACACAGCCAGCACTGTCTGTGCTCCCCCCACACAGCCAGCACTGTCAGTGCTCCCACCACACAGCCAGCACTGTCGGTGCTCCCACCACACAGCCAGCACTGTCAGTCCTCCCCCCACACTGCCACCACTGGCAGTGCTCCCCCACACAGCCAGCGCTGTCAGTGCTCCCCCCACACAGCCAGCACTGTCAGTGCTCCCCCATACAGCCAGCACTGGCAGTGCTCCCACCACACAGCCAGCACTGTCAGTGCTCCCCCACACAGCCAGCACTGTCAATGCTCCCCCCACACAGCCAGCACTGTCAGTGCTCCCACCACACAGCCAGCACTGTCAGTGCTCCCCCCACACAGCCAGCAGTGTCAGTGCTCCCACCACACAACCAGCAATGTCAGTGCTCCCCACACAGAGCCAGCAATGTCAGTGCTCCCCCACACAGCCAGCACTGTCAGTGCTCCCACCACACAGCCAGCACTGTCAGTGCTCCCCCCATACAGCCAACACTGTCAGTGCTCCCACCACAAAGCCAGCACTGCCAGTGCTCCCCACACAGCCAGCACTGTCAGTGCTTCCCCCCATACTGCCAGCACTTCCAGTTCTACCCCACACAGCCAGCACTGTCTGTGCTCCCCCCATACAGCCAGCACTGTCAGTGCTCCCACCACACAGCCAGCACTGTCAGTGCTCCCACCACACAGCCAGCACTGTCAGTGCTCCCACCACACAGCCAGCACTGTCAGTGCTCCCCCACACAGCCAGCGCTGTCAGTGCTCCCCCGATACAGCCAGCACTGTCAGTGTTCCCCCCACACAGCCAGCACTGTCAGTGCTCCCGCCACACAGCTAGCACTGTCAGTTCTCGCCACACAGACAGCACTGTCAGTGCTCCCCCAAACACAGCCAGCACTGGAAATGCTCCCGCCAAACTCTGTCTGTGTCTCTGTCTGTGTCTCTGTCTCTGCCTCAGTCTGTGCCTATGTCTCTGTCTGTGTCTCTGTCTGTGTCCCTGTCTCTGTCTGTGTCTCCCTGTACCTCTGTCTGTGTCTCTGTGTCTGTCTGTGTCTCAGTCTCTGTCTCTGTCTGGGGCACATTTTGCTGCACAGACTGTGTTTTGGTGTGAGGCACCCACCCAGCTGATCGGCATTGGGAGAGTCACACACACCCAGCTGATCGGCCATGGTGGAGGCACACTCCCATCTAATCGGCAATGCGGGGAAGGAAACACCCAGCTGATCGGCAATGCGGGGAAGGACACACCCAGCTGATCGGCAATGCGGGGAAGGACACACCCAGCTGATCGGCAATGCGGAGAAAGCACACACACAGCTGATCGGCAATGGGGGGAAGCACACACCCAGCTGATCGGCAATGGGGGGGAGGATAGACCCAGCTGATCAGCAATGCGGGGAAGTACACTCCCAGCTGATCGGCAATGTGGGGAAGGTCACACCCAGCTGATCGGCAATGGGGGGAAGCACACACCCAGCTGATCGGCAATGGGGGAAAGCACACACCCAGCTGATCGGCAATGCGGGGAAGCACACTCCCAGCTGATCGGCAATGGGGGGAAGCACACACCCAGCTGATCGGCAATGGGGGGAAGCACACACCCAGCTGATCGGCAATGGGGGGAAGTACACTCCCAGCTGATCGGCAATGGGGGGAGGCACACACCCAGCTGATCGGCAATGGGGGGAAGCACACGCCCAGCTGATCGGCAATGCGGGGAAGGACACTCCCAGCTGATCGGCAATGGGGGGAAGGACACTCCCAGCTGATCGGCAATGGGGGGAAGGACACTCCCAGCTGATCGGCAATGGGGGGAAGCACACACCCAGCTGATCGGCAATGTGGGGAAGCACACACCCAGCTGATCGGCAATGCGGGGAAGCACACACCCAGCTGATCGGCAATGCGGGGAAGGGCATACCCAGCTGATCGGCAATGCGGGGAAGCACACACCCAGCTGATCGGCAATGCGGGGAAGGGCAGACCCAGCTGATCGGCAATGCGGGGAAGCACGCACCCAGCTGATCGGCAATGCGGGGAAGCACACTCCCAACTGATCGGCAATGCGGGGAAGGACAGACCCAGCTGATCGGCAATGGGGGAAGCAGACACCCAGCTGATCGGCAATGGGGGGAAGCACACTCCCCGCTGATCGGCAATGGGGGGGAAGGACAGACCCAGCTGATCGGCAATGTGGGGAAGCACACACCCAGCTGATCGGCAATGCGGGGAAGGACAGACCCAGCTGATCGGCAATGGGGGAAGCAGACACCCAGCTGATCGGCAATGGGGGGAAGAACACTCCCCGCTGGTCGGCAATGTGGGGAAGGACACTCCCAGCTGATCGGCAATGTGGGGAAGCACACTCCCAGCTGATCGGCATTGGGGGGAAGCACACACTCAGCTGATCGGCAATGGGGGGAAGCACACTCCCAGCTGATCGGTAATGGGGGGAAGCACAAACCCAGCCGTTCGGCAATGGGGGGAAGGACAGACCCAGCTGATCGGCAATACGGGGAATCACACACACCCAGCTGATCGGCAATGGAGGGAAGCACACACCCAGCTGATCGGCAATGGGGGGAAGGACAGGCCCAGCTGATCGGCAATGGGGGGAAGGACACTCCCAGCTGATCGGCAATGGGGGGAAGGACACTCCCAGCTGATCGGCAATGGGGGAGTCACACACACCCAGCTGATCGGCCATGGGGGAGTCACACTGACCCAGCTGATCGGCCATGGGGGAGTCACACATACCCAGCTGATCGGCAATGGGGGAGTCACACTGACCCAGCTGATCGGCCATGGGGGAGTCACACTGACCCAGCTGATCGGCCATGGGGGAGTCACACCCACCCACCGACAGTCTCTCCTGGTAATGCAGAATGGTAAATCTCTGCCTGTGCCTCTGCCTGTATCTGTCCAATTCTCTCTCTGTCTGTGTTTCTGTCTGTGTCTCTGTCTGTGTCTGTCTCTGTCTGTGTCTCTGTCTGTGTCTCTGTGTCGGTCTGTATCTCTCGCTGTGTCTCCGTCTCTGTCTGTGTCTCTGTCTGTGCCTGTGTCTCTCTGTGTCTGTGTCCCTGTTGAGGCTGTGTCAGTGTCTCTCCCTGTGTCTCTATCTGTGTCTGTGTCCGTGTCTCTATCTGTATCTCTGTCTGTGTTTCTGTCTGTGTCTCTGGCAGTGTCTCTTTCTCTGTCCGTGTCTGTCTCGGTATCTCTGTCTGTGTCTCTGTCCGTGTCTGTCTCTGTATCTCTGTCTGTGTCTCTATGTCTGTCTGTGTTTCTGTCTGTGTCTCTCTGTACCTCTGTCTGTGTCTCTGTCTGTGTCATTGCCTCTGTCTCTGTCGGTTTCTGTGTTTGTGTCTCTATCTGCGTCTATGCCTCTGTCTGTGTCTGTGTCTCTGCCTCTGTCTGTGTCTCTGTACCTCTGTCTGTGTCTCTGTCTGTGTCTCTGCCTCTGTCGCTGTCTGTTTCTGTGTGTTTGTCTCTGTCTGTGTCTGTGTCTGTCTCTGTGTCTCTGCCTGTGTCACTGCCTCTGTCTCTGTCTGTTTCTTTGTGTTTGTCTCTATCTGTGTCTCTGTCTATGTCTCTGTCTCTGTCTGTGTCTCTGTCTGTGTCTGTGTCTCTGCCTCTGCCTCTGCCTGTGTCTCTGTCTGTGTCTCTGTCTGTGTCTCTGTCTGTGTCTCTGTCTGTGTCTCTCTCTGTGTCTCTGTCTGTGTCTCTGTCTGTGTCTCTGTCTGTGTCTCTGTCTGTGTATCTGCCTCTGTCTGTGTCTGTGTCTGTGTCTCTGTCTGTGTCCCTGTTTCTGTCTGTGTCTCTCTGTACCTCTTTCTGTGTCTCTGTCTGTGTCACTGCCTCTGTCTCTGTCTGTTACTGTGTGTTTGTCTCTATCTGTGTCTCTGTCTGTGTCTCTGTCTGTGTCTCTGTCTCTGCCTCTGCCTGTGTCTCTGTGTCTGTCTGTGTCTCTGCCTGTGTCTCTGTGTCTGTCTGTGTCTCTGTCTGTGTCCCTGTTTCTGTCTGTGTCTCCCTGTACCTCTGTCTGTGTCTCTGTGTCTGTCTGTGTCTCTGTCTGTGTCTCTGTCTCTGCCTCAGTCTGTGTCTATGTCTCTGTCTGTGTCTCTGTCTGTGTCCCTGTTTCTGTCTGTGTCTCCCTGTACCTCTGTCTGTGTCTCTGTGTCTGTCTGTGTCTCTGTCTGTGTCTCTGTCTGTGTCTCTGTCTGTGTCTCTCTGTACCTCTGTCTGTGTCTCTGTCTGTGTCTCTGTCTGTGTCTCTGTCTCTGCCTCAGTCTGTGTCTCTGTCTCTGCCTGTGTCTCTGTCTGTGTCCCTGTTTCTGTCTGTGTCTCCCTGTACCTCTGTCTGTGTCTCTGTCTGTGTCTCTGTCTGTGTCTCTGTCTCTGCCTCAGTCTGTGTCTCTGTCTCTGCCTGTGTCTCTGTCTGTGTCTCCCTGTACCTCTGTCTGTGTCTCTGTCTGTGTCTCCCTGTACCTCTGTCTGTGTCTCTGTCTGTGTCTCTGTCTGTGTCTCTCTGTATGTCTGTCTGTATCTCTGTCTGTGTCACTGCCTCTGTCTCTGTCTGTTTCTGTGTGTTTGTCTCTATCTGTGTCTCTGTCTGTGTCTCTGTCTCTGTCTCTGCCTCTGTCTGTGTCTATGTCTCTGCCTGTGTCTCTGTCTGTGTCTCTGTCTCTGCCTCTGTCTGTGTCTGTGTCTCTGTCTGTGTCTCTGTCTATATCTGTGTGTTTGTCTCTGTCTGTATCTCTGTCTGTGTCTCTGTGTCTGTGTCTCTGTCTCTGCCTCTGTCTGTGTCTGTGTCTCTGTCTGTGTCTCTGTCTGTGTCTCTGTCTGTGTCTCTGTCTCTGCCTCTGTCTGTGTCTGTGTCTCTGTCTGTGTCTGTGTCTCTGTCTGTGTCCCTGTGTCTGTCTGTGTCTCTCTGTACCTCTGTCTGTGTCTCTGTGTCTGTCTGTGTCTCTGTCTGTGTCTCTCTGTACCTCTGTCTGTGTCTCTGTCTGTGTCACTGCCTCTGTCTCTGTCTGTGTCTCTGTCTGTGTCTGTGTCTCTGTGTCTGTCTGTGTCTCTGTCTGTGTCTCTGTCTGTGTCCCTGTTTCTGTCTGTGTCTCCCTGTACCTCTGTCTGTGTCTCTGTGTCTGTCTGTGTCTCTGTCTGTGTCTCTGTCTCTGTCTGTGTCTCTGTCTGTGTCCCTGTTTCTGTCTGTGTCTCCCTGTACCTCTGTCTGTGTCTCCCTGTACCTCTGTCTGTGTCTCTGTGTCTGTCTGTGTCTCTGTCTGTGTCTCTCTGTACCTCTGTCTGTGTCTCTGTCTGTGTCACTGCCTCTGTCTCTGTCTCTGCCTCAGTCTGTGTCTATGTCTCTATCTGTGTCTCTGTCAGTGTCTCTGTCTGTGTCTCTGTCTGTGTCTCTGTCTGTGTCCCTGTTTCTGTCTGTGTCTCCCTGTACCTCTGTCTGTGTCTCTGTGTCTGTCTGTGTCTCTGTCTGTGTCTCTCTGTACCTCTGTCTGTGTCTCTGTCTGTGTCACTGCCTCTGTATCTGTCTGTGTCTCTGTCTGTGTCACTGCCTCTGTCTCTGTCTGTTACTGTGTGTTTGTCTCTATCTGTGTCTCTGTCTGTGTCTCTGTCTGTGTCTCTGTCTCTGCCTCTGTCTGTGTCTCTGTGTCTGTCTGTGTCTCTGTCTGTGTCTCTGTCTCTGTCTGTGTCTCTGTCTGTGTCCCTGTTTCTGTCTGTGTCTCCCTGTACCTCTGTCTGTGTCTCTGTGTCTGTCTGTGTCTCTGTCTGTGTCTCTCTGTACCTCTGTCTGTGTCTCTGTCTGTGTCACTGCCTCTGTATCTGTCTGTGTCTCTGCCTGTGTCTCTCTGTACCTCTGTCTGTGTCTCTGTCTGTGTCACTGTCTCTGTCTCTGTCTCTGCCTCAGTCTGAGTCTATGTCTCTGTCTGTGTCTCTGTCTGTGTCCCTGTTTCTGTCTGTGTCTCCCTGTACCTCTGTCTGTGTCTCTGTGTCTGTCTGTGTCTCTATCTGTGTCTCTGTCTGTGTCTCTCTGTACCTCTGTCTGTGTCTGTCTGTGTCACTGCCTCTGTCTCTGCCTCAGTCTCTGTCTCTGTCTCTGTCTGTGTCTCTGTCTGTGTCCCTGTTTCTGTCTGTGTCTCCCTGTACCTCTGTCTGTGTCTCTGTGTCTGTCTGTGTCTCTGTCTGTGTCTCTCTGTACCTCTGTCTGTGTCTCTGTCTGTGTCACTGCCTCTGTCTCTGTCTCTGCCTCAGTCTGTGTCTATGTCTCTATCTGTGTCTCTGTCAGTGTCTCTGTCTGTGTCTCTGTCTGTGTCCCTGTTTCTGTCTGTGTCTCCCTGTACCTCTGTCTGTGTCTCTGTGTCTGTCTGTGTCTCTGTCTGTGTCTCTCTGTACCTCTGTCTGTGTCTCTGTCTGTGTCACTGCCTCTGTATCTGTCTGTTACTCTGTCTCTGTATCTCTGTCTGTGTCTCTGTCTGTGTCACTGCCTCTGTCTCTGTCTGTTACTGTGTGTTTGTCTCTATCTGTGTCTCTGTCTGTGTCTCTGTCTGTGTCTCTGTCTGTGTCTCTGTCTCTGCCTCTGTCTGTGTCTCTGTGTCTGTCTGTGTCTCTGTCTGTGTCTCTGTCTGTGTCTCTGTCTCTGTCTGTGTCTCTGTCTGTGTCCCTGTTTCTGTCTGTGTCTCCCTGTACCTCTGTCTGTGTCTCTGTGTCTGTCTGTGTCTCTGCCTGTGTCTCTCTGTACCTCTGTCTGTGTCTCTGTCTGTGTCACTGCCTCTGTCTCTGTCTGTGTCTCTGTCTGTTTCTGTGTGTTTTTCTCTATCTGTGTCTCTGTCTGTGTCTCTGTCTGTGTCTCTCTGTACCTCTGTCTGTGTCTCTGTCTGTGTCACTGTCTCTGTCTCTGTCTCTGCCTCAGTCTGAGTCTATGTCTCTGTCTGTGTCTCTGTCTGTGTCCCTGTTTCTGTCTGTGTCTCCCTGTACCTCTGTCTGTGTCTCTGTGTCTGTCTGTGTCTCTATCTGTGTCTCTGTCTGTGTCTCTCTGTACCTCTGTCTGTGTCTGTCTGTGTCACTGCCTCTGTCTCTGTCTCTGCCTCAGTCTCTGTCTCTGTCTCTGTCTCTGTCTCTGTCTGTGTCTCTGTCTGTGTCCCTGTTTCTGTCTGTGTCTCCCTGTACCTCTGTCTGTGTCTCTGTGTCTGTCTGTGTCTCTGTCTGTGTCTCTCTGTACCTCTGTCTGTGTCTCTGTCTGTGTCACTGCCTCTGTCTCTGTCTCTGCCTCAGTCTGTGTCTATGTCTCTATCTGTGTCTCTGTCAGTGTCTCTGTCTGTGTCTCTGTCTGTGTCCCTGTTTCTGTCTGTGTCTCCCTGTACCTCTGTCTGTGTCTCTGTGTCTGTCTGTGTCTCTGTCTGTGTCTCTCTGTACCTCTGTCTGTGTCTCTGTCTGTGTCACTGCCTCTGTATCTGTCTGTTACTGTGTGTTTGTCTCTATCTGTGTCTCTGTCTGTGTCTCTGTCTGTGTCTCTGTCTCTACCTCTGCCTGTGTCTCTGTGTCTGTCTGTGTCTCTGTCTGTGTCTCTGTCTCTGTCTGTGTCTCTGTCTGTGTCCCTGTTTCTGTCTGTGTCTCCCTGTACCTCTGTCTGTGTCTCTGTGTCTGTCTGTGTCTCTGCCTGTGTCTCTCTGTACCTCTGTCTGTGTCTCTGTCTGTGTCACTGCCTCTGTCTCTGTCTGTGTCTCTGTCTGTTTCTGTGTGTTTTTCTCTATCTGTGTCTCTGTCTGTGTCTCTGTCTGTGTCTGTGTCTCTCTGTACCTCTGTCTGTGTCTCTGTCTGTGTCACTGCCTCTGTCTCTGTCTCTGCCTCAGTCTGAGTCTATGTCTCTGTCTGTGTCTCTGTCTGTGTCCCTGTTTCTGTCTGTGTCTCCCTGTACCTCTGTCTGTGTCTCTGTCTGTGTCACTGCCTCTGTCTCTGTCTCTGCCTCAGTCTGAGTCTATGTCTCTGTCTGTGTCTCTGTCTGTGTCCCTGTTTCTGTCTGTGTCTCCCTGTACCTCTGTCTGTGTCTCTGTGTCTGTCTGTGTCTCTACCTGTGTCTCTGTCTGTGTCTCTCTGTACCTCTGTCTGTGTCTGTCTGTGTCTCTGTCTGTGTCTCTCTGTACCTCTGTCTGTGTCTCTGTCTGTGTCACTGCCTCTGTCCCTGTCTGTGTCTCTGTCTGTTTCTGTGTGTTTGTCTCTATCTGTGTCTCTGTCTGTGTCCCTGTTTCTGTCTGTGTCTCCCTGTACCTCTGTCTGTGTCTCTGTCTGTGTCTCTGTCTCTGCCTCTGTCTGTGTCTCTGTCTCTGTCTCTGTCTGTGTCTCTGTCTGTGTCCCTGTTTCTGTCTGTGTCTCCCTGTACCTCTGTCTGTGTCTCTGTTTCTGTCTGTGTCTCTGTCTGTGTCTCTCTGTACCTCTGTCTGTGTCTCTGTCTGTGTCACTGCCTCTGTCTCTGTCTGTGTCTCTGTCTGTTTCTGTGTGTTTGTCTCTATCTGTGTCTCTGTCTGTGTCTCTGTCTGTGTCCCTGTTTCTGTCTGTGTCTCCCTGTACCTCTGTCTGTGTCTCTGTGTCTGTCTGTGTCTCTGTCTGTGTATCTGTCTGTTTCTGTGTGTTTGTCTCTATCTGTGTCTCTGTCTGTGTCTCTGTCTGTGTCCCTGTCTCTGTCTGTGTCTCTGTGTCTGTCTGTGTCTCAGTCTATGTCTCTGTCTGGGGCACATTTTGCTGCACAGACTGTGTTTAGGTGTGAGGCACCCACCCAGCTGATCGGCATTGCGAGAGTCACACACACCCAGCTGATCGGCCATGGTGGGGGCACCCACCCAGCTGTTCGGCAATGGGGGGAAGGACAGACCCAGCTGATCGGCAATGGCGGGAAGGACATACCCAGCTGATCGGCAATGGGGGGAAGCACACACCCAGCTGATCGGCAATGGGGGGAAGGACAGACCCAGCTGATCGGCAATGGGGGGAAGCACACACCCAGCTGATCGGCAATGGGGGGAAGCACACACCCAGTTGATCGGCAATGGGGGGAAGGACAGACCCAGCTGATCGGCAATGGGGGGAAGCACACACCCAGCTGATCGGCAATGGGGGGAAGCACACACCCAGCTGACCGGCAATGGGGGTAAGCACACACCCAGCTGATCGGCAATGGGGTGAAGCACATACCCAGCTGATCGGCAATGGGGGGAAGCACACACCCAGCTGATCGGCAATGGGGGGAAGGACAGACCCAGCTGATCGGCAATGGGGGGAAGCACACACCCAGCTGATCGGCAATGGGGGGAAGCACACACCCAGTTGATCGGCAATGGGGGGGGAAGGACAGACCCAGCTGATCGGCAATGGGGGGAAGCACACACCCAGCTGATCGGCAATGGGGGGAAGCACACACCCAGCTGACCGGCAATGCGGGGAAGGACACACCCAGCTGATCGGCAATGGGGGGAAGCACACACCCAGCTGATCGGCAATGGGGGGAGTCACACCCAGCTGATCGGCAATGGGGGGAAGCACACACCCAGCTGATCGGCGATGGGGGGGGGGAGCACACTCCCAGCTGATCGGCAATGGGGGGAAGCACACACCCAGCTGATCGGCAATGGGGGGAGTCACACCCACCCACCGATAGTTCTGGTCATCCCGAATGGTAAATCAAGGTGAGGCTGGCTTGGGAGGGTCAGTTTTACCGGCAACGCGAGGAGAGAGATGCCGAGTGGGTGGGGTTTCCTCTCAGGATTTAATGAATTGAAGAATTGAACGAAAGGGAACTTTCAGCACATTTTTCAACTGCTGCCTGAACTGAGTCTGTGTCACGGCGTAAATCGCAGTGTTTGTGCAGCAACTCAGGAGCTGCAGCATGAAGCCCAATTCCAGAACATAATCATCTAACCATACAGAGTCATACCCCAGCCACGACATCCGGTACCATATAGAATAAACCATTAACGTTGACCATAACAGGATGAAGTTGGCGGAGATAACGAAGAGTAAGATGATGGATTTGCTCCGACTCTCCATCTCTGGGTCTCGGGCACTGTGCCCACTGCTGTGAGCCCGGAGTCTCCTGCGGGTCCTGCTGCTCAGGACAATGTGTCTGACGGTGAGAACATTGAGCAGCAGAATCAGGGCGAATGGAACACACGGGGTTAGAATGTGGTGGAGGAACTCGATTGGTCCCCAGACCGGAGAGGACTGAACACCCATTGTGACATCACAAAACCAGGGGTTGTTCCACAGCACATACCCACCGGACAGCTTCACCCCCCAGGAAATGTCCTTCAGACAGCTCAGCACAGCCACTGTTCCCAGAACCACAGCCGCCGCTTTCTCGCTGCAATATTTACTTTTCAGCCTCGGGCAACAAATGGCCACAAATCGATCAAAGGTGAAAGTGACGGTGAACCAGACAGAACAGTCAGTGGCTGCATAAAGCAGGGCGGCGTGGATATTACACACGGGGATGGACCGCAGGAAATAAAACTGTTCCCTAAAAACAATGGGAATGTGTCTGAATATCAGGTCGAGAATCACGACCAGGAGATCCCCCACTGCCATGGCCAACAGGTAACAAGTCACACATTTGGACAGCCCACAGTTTCTTCTCTTCAGGACCACAATTGTGATGAGGTTCACTGCGAGGGAGGGAAATACACAATGAAATTATACATCAGCCTGGGAAAGACATCACAAGTATGGTCAGCGTGGTGTGGAGGGAGTGAAATAAATATATACTAATACACACACACACACATACAGAGACAGTAACACACACTCACACAGACACAGACACAGTAACACACACTCACACACGCACACTCACACATACAGAGACAGTAACACACTCACACACACACCCAGTAATACACTCACACACACACAGACAGTAATACACACACACACACTCACACACAGACAAACTAACACACTCACACTCACACACACAGACAGTAACACACACTCACACACACATACAGAGACAGTAACACACACTCACACACACACACACAGACAGTAACACACACTCACACACACAGACATACATACAGAGACAGTAACACACACACACACAGACACTGACACACAAACACATACATACAGAGACAGTACCACACTCACACACACACAGAGACAGTAACACACACTCACACACACACACACAGACAGTAACACACACTCACACACACAGACATACATACAGAGACAGTAACACACACACACACACAGACACTGACACACAAACACACACATACAGAGACAGTAACACACACACACACACACACACACTGACACACAAACACATACATACAGAGACAGTAACACACACACACACACACACGCACATACATACAGAGACAGTAACACACTCACACACACACACATACATACAGAGACAGTAACACGCACACAGACACTGACACACTCACACACACACACAGTAATACACTGACACACACACAGACACTAACACACACACACACACAGTAATACACTCACACACACAGGCAAAAACACACTCACACATACATACACTGACACACACTCACACACACACATACAGTAATACACTTGCACACACACAGACAGAGACAGTAACACACACACACTGACACACACACACACACAAAGACAGTAACACACACACACGCACACTCACAGAGACAGTAACACACACACGCACACAGACACTGACACACAAACACACACATACAGAGAGAGTAACACACACACACAGTAATACACTCACACACACGCACACAGACACTAACACAAACACAGACACTGACACACACTCACACACACACATACAGTAATACACTTACACACACAGACAGAGACAGTAATACACTCACACACACACAGACACTAACACACACACACACACACTGTAATACACACACAGACACTCAGTGGTGTGCGGTGTGCTGGGTGTCTGATGGGGGTGTGGTACATTGTGTACTGTCAGTGGTGTGTGGTGTGCTGGGTGTCTGATGTGGGTGTGGTACATTGTGTACTGTCAGTGGTGTGCAGTATGCTGAGTGTCTGATGGGGGTGTGGTACATTGTGTACTGTCAGTGGTGTGCGGTGTGCTGGGTGTCTGATGGGGGTGTGGTACATTGTGTACTGTCAGTGGTGTGCGGTGTGCTGGGTGTCTGATGGGGGTGTGGTACATTGTGTACTGTCAGTGGTGTGTGGTGTTCTGGGTGTCTGATGGGGCTGTGGTACATTGTGTACTGTCAGTGGTGTGTGGTGTGCTGGGTGTCTGATGGGGGTGTGATACATTGTGTACTGTCAGTGGTGTGCAGTGTGCTGGGTGTCTGATGGGGCTGTGGTACATTGTGTACTGTCAGTGGTGTGTGGTGTGCTGGGTGCCTGATGGGGGTGTGGTACATTGTGTACTGTCAGTGGTGTGTGGTGTGCTGGGTGTCTGATGGGGTTGTGGTACATTGTGTACTGTCAGTGGTGTGTGGTGTGCTGTGTGCCTGATGGGGGTGTGGTACATTGTGTACTGTCAGTGGTGTGCTGTGTGCTGGGTGTCTGATGGGGGTGTGGTACATTTTGTACTGTCAGTGGTGTGCGGTGTGCTGGGTGTCTGATGGGACTGTGGTACATTGTGTACTGTCAGTGGTGTGTGGTGTGCTGGGTGTCTGATGTGGGTGTGGTACATTGTGTACTGTCAGTGGTGTGTGGTGTGCTGGGTGTCTGATGTGGGTGTGGTACATTGTGTACTGTCAGTGGTGTGTGGTGTGCTGGGTCCCTGATGGAGGTGTGGTACATTGTGTACTGTCAGCGGTGTGCTGTGTGCTGGGTGTCTGATGGGGGTGTGGTACATTGTGTACTGTCAGTGGTGTGCGGTGTGCTGGGTGTCTGATGGGGCTGTGGTACATTGTGTACTGTCAGTGGTGTGTGGTGTGCAGGGTGTCTGTTGTGGGTGTGGGACATTGTGTAATGTCAGTGGTGTGCGGTGTGCTGGGTGCCTGATGGGGGTGTGGTACATTGTGTACTGTCAGTGGTGTGTGGTGTGCTGGGTGTCTGATGTGGGTGTGGGACATTGTGTACTGTCAGTGGTGTGTGGTGTGCTGGGTGTCTGATGTGGGTGTGGGACATTGTGTACTGTCAGTGGTGTGCGGTGTGCTGGGCGTCTGATGGGGGTGTGGTACATTGTGTACTGTCAGTGGTGTGTGGTGTGCTGTGTGTCTGATGTGCGTGTGGTACATTGTGTACTGTCAGTGGTGTGCGGTGTGCTGGGTGCCTGATGGGGGTGTGGTACAGTGTGTACTGTCAGTGGTGTGCGGTGTGCTGGGTGTCTGATGGGGGTGTGGAACATTGTGTACTGTCAGTGGTGTGCGGTGTGCTGGGTGTCTGATGGGGGTGTGGTACATTGTGTACTCTCAGTGGTGTGCGGTGTGCTGGGTGTCTGATGGGGGTGTGGTACATTGTGCACTGTCAGTGGTGTGCGGTGTGCTGGGTGTCTGATGGGGGTGTGGTACATTGTGTGCTGTCAGTGGTGTGCGGTGTGCTGGGTGCCTGATGGGGCTGTGGTACATTGTGTACTGTCAGTGGTGTGTGGTGTGCTGGGTGTCTGATGGGGGTGTGGTACAATGTGTACTGTCAGTGGGGTGTGGTGAGCTGGGTGTCTGATGGGTGTGTGGTACATTGTGTACTGTCAGTGGTGTGTGGTGTGCTGGGTGTCTGATGGGGGTGTGGTACATTGTGTACTGTCAGTGGTGTGTGGTGTGCTGGGTGTCTGATGGGTCTGTGGTACATTGTGTACTGTCAGTGGTGTGTGGTGTGCTGGGTGTCTGATGGGGGTGTGGTATATTGTGTGCTGTCAGTGGTGTGCGGTGTGCTGGGTGCCTGATGGGGGTGTGGTACATTGTGTACTGTCAGTGGTGTGCGGTGTGCTGGGTGCCTGATGGGGCTGTGGTACATTGTGTACTGTCAGTGGTGTGCGGTGTGCTGGGTGTCTGATGGGGCTGTGGTACATTGTGTACTGTCAGTGGTGTGTGGTGTGCTGGGTGCCTGATGGGGGTGTGGTACATTGTGTACTGTCAGTGGTGTGCGGTGTGCTGGGTGTCTGATGGGGTTGTGCGACATTGTGTACTGTCAGTGGTGTGCGGTGTGCTGGGTGCCTGATGGGGGTGTGGTACATTGTGTACTGTCAGTGGTGTGCGGTGTGCTGGGTGTCTAATGGGAGTGAGGTACATTGTGTACTGTCAGTGGTGTGCGGTGTGCTGGGTGTCTGATGGGGGTGTGGTACAGTGTGTACTGTCAGTGGTGTGCGGTGTGCTGGGTGTCTGATGGGGGTGTGGTACATTGTGTACTGTCAGTGGTGTGCGGTGTGCTGGGTGTCTGATGGGGGTGTGGTACAGTGTGTACTGTCAGTGGTGTGCGGTGTGCTGGGTGTCTGATGGTGGTGTGGTACATTGTGTACTGTCAGTGGTGTGCGGTGTGCTGGGTGTCTGATGGGGGTGTGGTACATTGTGTACTGTCAGTGGTGTGCGGTGTGCTGGGTGTCTGATGGGGGTGTGGTACATTGTGAACTGACAGTGGTGTGCGGTGTGCTGGGTGTCTGATGGGGGTGTGGTAAATTGTGTACTGTCAGTGGTGTCCGGTGTGCTGTGTGTCTGATGGGGCTGTGGTACTTTGTGTACTGTCAGTGGTGTGCGGTGTGCTGGGTGTCTGATGGAGGGGGGGTACATTGTGTACTGTCAGTGGTGTGCTGTGTGCTGGGTGCCTCATGGGGGTGTGGTACAGTGTGTACTGTCAGTGGTGTGCGGTGTGCTGGGTGTCTGATGAGGCTGTGGTACATTGTGTACTGTCAGTGGTGTGCGGTGTGCTGGATGTCTGATGGGTGTGTGGTACATTGTTTACTGTCAGTGGTGTGTGGTGTGCTGTGTGTCTGATGGGGCTGTGGTACATTGTGTACTGTCAGTGGAGTTTGGTGCGCTGGGTGTCTGATGGGGCTGTGGTACATTGTGTACTGTCAGTGGTGTGTGGTGTGCTGGGTGCCTGATGGGGGTGTGGTACATTGTGTGCTGTCAGTGGTGTGCGGTGTGCTGGGTGCCTGATGGTGCTGTGGTACATTGTATACTGTCAGTGGTGTGCGTTGTGCTGGGTGCCTGATGGGGGTGTGGTACATTGTGTACTGTCAGTCGTGTGTGGTGTGCTGTGTGTCTGATGGGGCTGTGGTACATTGTGTACTGTCAGTGGAGTTTGGTGTGCTGGGTGTCTGATGGGGCTGTGGTACATTGTGTACTGTCAGTGGTGTGAGGTGTGCTGGGTGTCTGATGGGGGTGTGGTACATTGTGTACTGTCAGTGGTGTGCTGTGTGCTGGGTGCCTGACGGGGGTGTGGTACAGTGTGTACTGTCAGTGGTGTGCGGTGTGCTGGGTGTCTGATGAGGCTGTGGTACATTGTGTACTGTCAGTGGTGTGTGGTGTGCTGTGTGTCTGATGGGGCTGTGGTACATTGTGTACTGTCAGTGGTGTGCGGTGTGCTGGGTGCCTGATGGGGGTGTGGTACATTGTGTACTGTCAGTGGTGTGCGGTGTGCTGGGTGCCTGATGGGGGTGTGGTACATTGTGTACTGTCAGTGGTGTGCGGTGTGCTGGGTGTCTGATGGGGGTGTGGTACATTGTGTACTGTCAGTGGTGTGCGGTGTGCTGGGTGTCCGATGGGTGTGTGGTACATTGTGTACAGTCAGTGGCGTTTGGTGTGCTGGGTGTCTGATGGGGCTGTGGTACATTGTGTACTGTCAGTGGTGTGCGGTGTGCTGGGTGCCTGATGGGGGTGTGGTACATTGTGTACTGTCAGTGGTGTACGGTGTGCTGGGTGTCTGATGGGGCTGTGGTACATTGTGTACTGTCAGTGGTGTGCGGTGTGCTGGATGTCTGATGGGGCTGTGGTACATTGTGTACTGTCAGTGGTGTGAGGTGTGCTGGTTGTCTGATGGGGGTGTGGTACATTGTGTACTGTCAGTGGTGTGCGGTGTGCTGAGTGTCTGATGGGGGTGTGGTACATTGTGTACTGTCAGTGGTGTGCGGTGTGCTGAGTGTCTGATGGGGGTGTGGTACATTGTGTACTGTCAGTGGTGTGCGGTGTGCTGGGTGTCTGATGGGACTGTGGTACATTGTGTACTGTCAGTGGTGTGCGGTGTGCTGGGTGTCTGATGGGACTGTGGTACATTGTATACTGTCAGTGGTGTGTGGTGTGCTGGGTGTCTGATGGGGGTGTGGTACATTGTGTACTGTCAGTGGTGTGCGGCGTGCTGGGTGTCTGATGGGGATATGGTACATTGTGTACTGTCAGTGGTGTGTGGTGTGCTGGGTGTCTGATGGGGGTGTGGTACATTGTGTACTGTCAGTGTTGTGCGGTGTGCTGGGTGCCTGATGGGGCTGTGGAACATTGTGTACTGTCAGTGGTGTGCGGTGTGCTGGGGGTCTGATGGGGCTGTGGTACATTGTGTACTGTCAGTGTTGTGCGGTGTGCTGGGTGTCTAACGTGGGTGTGGTACATTGTGTACTGTCAGTGGTGTGCGGTGTGCTGGGTGTCTGATGGGGGTGTGGTACATTGTGTCTTGTCAGTGGTGTGCGGTGTGCTGGGTATCTGATGGGGGTGTGGTACATTGTGTACTGTCAGTGGTGTACGGTGTGATGGGTGTCTTATGGGGGTGTGGTACATTATGTACTGTCAGTGGTGTGCGGTGTGCTGGGTGTCTGATGGGGGTGTGGTACATTGTGTACTGTCAGTGGTGTGCGGTGTGCTGTGTCCCTGATGGGGGTGTGGTACATTGTGTACTGTCAGTGGTGTGTGGTGTGCTGGGTGTCTGATGGGGGTGTGGTACATTGTGTACTGTCAGTGGTGTGCGATGTTCTGGGTGTCTGATAGGGGTGTGGTACATTATGTACTGTCAGTGGTGTGCGGTGTGCTGGGTGTCTGATGGGGGTGTGGTACATTGTGTACTGTCAGTGGAGTGCGGTGAGCTGGGTATCTGATGGGGCTGTGGTACATTGTGTACTGTCAGTGGTGTGCGGTGTGCTGGGTGCCTGATGGGGCTGTGGTACATTGTGTACTGTCAGTGGTGTGAGGTGTGCTGGGTGCCTGATGAGGGTGTGGTACATTGTGTACTGTCAGTGGAGTGCGGTGAGCTGGGTATCTGATGGGGGTGTGGTACATTGTGTACTGTCAGTGGAGTGCGGTGAGCTGGGTATCTGATGGGGGTGTGGTACATTGTGTACTGTCAGTGGTGTGAGGTGTGCTGGGTGCCTGATGGGGGTGTGGTACATTGTGTACTGTCAGTGGTGTGCGGTGTGCTGGGTGTCTGATGGGGGTGTGGTACACTGTGTAATGTCAGTGGTGTGTGGTGTGCTGGGTGTCTGATGGGGGTGTGGTACATTGTGTACTGTCAGTGGTGTGTGGTGTGCTGGGTGCCTGATGGGTATGTGGTACATTGTGTACTGTCAGTGGTGTGCGGTGTGCTGGGTGCCTGATGGGGCTGTGGTACATTGTGTACTGTCATTGGTGTGCGGTGTGCTGGGTGTCTGATGGGGTTGTGGTACATTGTGTACTGTCAGTGGTGTGCGGTGTGCTGGGTGTCTGATGGGGGTGAGGTACATTGTGTACTGTAAGTGGTGTGTGGTGTGCTGGGTGTCTGATGGGGGGTGTGGTAAATTGTGTACTGTCAGTGGTGTGCGGTGTGCTGTGTGTCTGATTGGGTTGTGGTACATTGTGTACTGTCAGTGGTGTGCGGTGTGCTGGGTGCCTGATGGGGTTGTGGTACATTGTGTACTGTCAGTGGTGTGCGGTGTGCTGGGTGTCTGATGGGGGTGTGGTACATTGTGTACTGTCAGTGGTGTTCGGTGTGCTGGGTGCCTGATGGGGGTGTGGTACATTGTGTACTGTCAGTGGTGTGGGGTGTGCTGGGTGTCTGAAGGGGGTGTGGTACATTGTGTACTGTCAGTGGTGTGCGGTGTGCTGGGTGTCTGATGGGGGTGTGGTACATTGTGTACTGTCAGTGGTGTGCGGTGTGCTGGGTGTCCGATGGGGGTGTGGTACATTGTGTACTGTCAGTGGTGTACGGTCTGCTGGGTGCGTGATGGGGGTGTGGTACATTGTGTACTGTCAGTGGTGTGCGGTGTGCTGGGTGCCTGATGGGGGTGTGGTACATTGTGTACTGTCAGTGGTGTGCGGTGAGCTGGGTGTCTGATGGGGGAGTGGTACATTGTGTACTGACAGTGGTGTGCGGTGTGCTGGGTGTCTGATGGGGCTGTGGTACATTGTGTACTGTCAGTGGTGTGTGATGTGCTGGGTGGCTGTCGTACATTGTGTCCTGTAAGTGGTGTGTGGTGTGCTGGGTGTCTGATGGGGGTGTGGTACATTGTGTACTGTCAGTGGTGTGCGGTGTGCTGGGTGTCTGATGTGGCTGTGGTACATTGTGTACTGTCAGTGGTGTGTGGTGTGCTGGGTGCCTGATGGGGGTGTGGTAAATTGTGGACTGTCAGTGGTGTGTGGTGTGCTGGGTGTCTGATGGGGCTGTGGTACATTGTGTCCTGTAAGTGGTGTGTGGTGTGCTGGGTGTCTGATGGGGGTGTGGTACATTGTGTACTGTCAGTGGTGTGCGGTGTGCTGGGTGTCTGATGGGGCTGTGGTACATTGTGTACTGTCAGTGGTGTGCGGTGTGCTGGTGCCTGATGGGGGTGTGGTACATTGTGTACTGTCAGTGGTGTGTGGTGTGCTGGGTGTCTGATGGGGGTGAGGTACATTGTGTACTGTCAGTGGTGTGCGGTGTGCTGGGTGTCTGATGGGGGTGTGGTCCATTGTGCACTGTCAGTGGTGTGCGATGTGCTGTGTGTCTGATGTGGGTGTGGTACATTGTGTACTGTCAGTGGTGTGCGGTGTGCTGGGTGCCTGATGGGGGTGTGGTACATTGTGTACTGTCAGTGGTGTATGGTGTTCTGGGTGTCTGATGGGGGTGTGGTCCATTGTGTACTGTCAGTGGTGTGTGGTGTGCTGGGTGTCTGATGGGGCTGTGGAACATTGTGTACTGTCAGTGGTGTGTGGTGTGCTGGGTGTCTGATGGGGCTGTGGTACATTGTGTACTGTCAGTGGTGTGCGGTGTGCTGGGTGTCTGATGGGGCTGTGGTACATTGTGTACTGTCAGTGGTGTGCGGTGTGCTGGGTGCCTGATGGGGGTGTGGTACATTGTGTACTGTCAGTGGTGTGTGGTGTGCTGGGTGTCTGATGGGGCTGTGGAACATTGTGTACTGTCAGTGGTGTGCGGTGTGCTGGGTGTCTGATGGGGCTGTGGAACATTGTGTACTGTCAGTGGTGTGCGGTGTGCTGGTTGCCTGATGGGGGTGTGCTACATTGTGTACTGTCAGTGGTGTGCGGTGTGCTGGGTTTCAGATGGGGTTGTGGTACATTGTGTACTGTCAGTGGTGTGTGGTGTACTGTGTGTCTGATGGGTGTGTGGTACATTGTGTACTGTCAGTGGTGTGTGGTGTGCTGGGTGTCTGATGGGGGTGTGGTACATTCTGTACTGTCAGTGGTGTGCAGTGTGCTGGGTGTCTGATGGGGGTGTGGTACATTGTGTACTGTCAGTGGTGTGCGGTGTGCTGGGTGTCTGATGGGGATGTGGTACATTGTGTACTGTCAGTGGTGTGCGGGGTGCTGGGTGTCTGATGGGGCTGTGGTACATTGTGTACTGTCAGTGGTGTGTGGTGTGCTGGGTGGCTGTGGTACATTGTGTCCTGTAAGCGGTGTGTGGTGTGCTGGGTGTCTGATGGGGGTGTGGTACATTGTGTACTGTCAGTGGTGTGCGGTGTGCTGGGTGTCTGATGTGGCTGTGGTACATTGTGTACTGTCAGTGGTGTGTGGTGTGCTGGGTGCCTGATGGGGGTGTGGTACATTGTGTACTGTCAGTGGTGTGTGGTGTGCTGGGTGTCTGATGGGGCTGTGGTACATTGTGTCCTGTAAGTGGTGTGTGGTGTGCTGGGTGTCTGATGGGGGTGTGGTACATTGTGTACTGTCAGTGGTGTGCGGTGTGCTGGGTGTCTGATGGGGCTGTGGTACATTGTGTACTGTCAGTGGTGTGCGGTGTGCTGGGTGTCTGATGGGGGTGAGGTACATTGTGTACTGTCAGTGGTGTGCGGTGTGCTGGGTGTCTGATGGGGGTGTGGTATATTGTGTACTGTCAGTGGTGTGCGATGTGCTGGGTGTCTGATGTGGGTGTGGTACATTGTGTACTGTCAGTGGTGTGCGGTGTGCTGGGTGTCTGATGGGGCTGTGGTACATTGTGTACTGTCAGTGGTGTGTGATGTGCTGGGTGTCTGATGAGGGTGTGGTACAATGTGTACTGTCAGTGGTGTGCGGTGTGCTGGGTGCCTGATGAGGGTGTGGTACATTGTGTACTGTCAGTGGTGTGCGGTGTGCTGGGTGCCTGATGGGGGTGTGGTACATTGTGTACTGTCATTGGTGTGCGGTGTGCTGGGTGTCTGATGGGGGTGTGGCACATTGTGTACTGTCAGTGGTGTGTGGTGAGCTGGGTGCCTGATGGGGCTGTGGAACATTGTGTACTGTCAGTGGTGTGCGGTGTGCTGGGTGTCTGATGGGGCTGTGGTACATTGTGTACTGTCAGTGGTGTGCGGTGTGCTGGGTGTCTGATGGGGCTGAGGTACATTGTGTACTGTCAGTAGTGTGCAGTGTGCTGTGTGCCTGATGGGGCTGTGGTACATTGTGTACTGTCAGTGGTGTGCGGTGTGCTGGGTGTCTGATGGGGGTGTGGTACATTGTGTACTGTCAGTGGTGTGTGGTGTGCTGGGTGTCTGATGGGGGTATGGTACATTGTGTACTGTCAGTGGTGTGCGGTGTGCTGTGTGCCTGATGGGACTGTGGTACATTGTGTACTGTCAGTGGTGTGCGGTGTGCTGGGTGTCTGATGGGGCTGTGGTACATTGTGTACTGTCAGTGGTGTGCGGTGTGCTGGGTGTCTGATGGGGCTGTGGTACATTGTGTACTGTCAGTGGTGTGCGGTGTGCTGGGTGTCTGATGGGGGTGTGGTACATTGTGTACTGTCAGTGGTGTGCGGTGTGCTGGGTGTCTGATGGGGGTGTGGTACATTGTGTGCTGTCAGTGGTGTGCGGTGCGCAGGGTGCCTGATGGGGGTGTGGTACATTGTGTACTGTCAGTGGTGTGCGGTGTGCTGGGTGCCTGATGGGGGTGTGGTACATTGTGTACTGTCAGTGGTGTGTGGTGTGCTGGGTGTCTGATGTGGCTGTGGTACAGTGTGTACTGTCAGTGGTGTGCGGTGTGCTGGGTGCCTGATGGGGGTGTGGTACATTGTGTACTGTCAGTGGTGTGCGGTGTGCTGTGTGCCTGATGGGACTGTGGTACATTGTGTACTGTCAGTGGTGTGTGGTGTGCTGGGTGTCTGATGGGGCTGTGGTACATTGTGTCCTGTAAGTGGTGTGTGGTGTGCTGGGTGTCTGATGGGGGTGTGGTACATTGTGTACTGTCAGTGGTGTGCGGTGTGCTGGGTGTCTGATGGGGCTGTGGTACATTGTGTACTGTCAGTGGTGTGCGGTGTGCTGGGTGCCTGATGGGGGTGTGGTACATTGTGTACTGTCAGTGGTGTGCGGTTTGCTGGGTGTCTGATGGGGGTGTGGTACATTGTGTACTGTCAGTGGTGTGCGGTGTGCTGTGTGCCTGATGGGGATGTGGTACATTGTGTACTGTCAGTGGTGTGTGGCGTGCTGGGTGCCTGATGGGGCAGTGGTACATTGTGTACTGTCAGTGGTGTGTGGTGTGCTGGGTGCCTGATGGGGCAGTGGTACATTGTGTACTGTCAGTGGTGTGCGGTGAGCTGGGTGTCTGATGGGGGTGTGGTACATTGTGTACTGTCAGTGGTGTGCGGTGTGTTGGGTGTCTGATGGGGCTGTGGTACATTGTGTACTGTCAGTGGTGTGCGGTGAGCTGGGTGTCTGATGGGGGTGTGGTACATTGTGTACTGTCAGTGGTGTGTGGTGTGCTGGGTGCCTGATGGTGCAGTGGTACATTGTGTACTGTCAGTGGTGTGTGGTGTGCTGGGTGCCTGATGGGGCAGTGGTACATTGTGTACTGTCAGTGGTCTGCGGTGTGCTGTGTGCCTGATGGGGATGTGGTACATTGTGTACTGTCAGTGGTGTGTGGTGTGCTGGGTGCCTGATGGGGCTGTGGTACATTGTGTACTGTCAGTGGTGTGCGGTGTGCTGGGTGCCTGATGGGGGTGTGGTCCATTGTGTACTGTCAGTGGTGTGCGGTGTGCTGGGTGTCTGATGTGGGTGTGGTACATTGTGTACTGTCAGTGGTGTGTGGCGAGCTGGGTGCCTGATGGGGGTGTGGGTCATTGTGTACTGTCAGTGGTGTGCGGTGTGCTGGGTGTCTGATGGGAGTGTGGTACATTGTGTACTGTCAGTGGTGTGCTGTGTGCTGGGTGTCTGATGGGGCTGTGGAACATTGTGTACTGTCAGTGGTGTGCGGTGTGCTGGGTGTCTGATGGGGGTGTGGTACATTGTGTACTGTCAGTGGTGTGCAGTGTGCTGGGTGTCTGATGGGGGTGTGGTACATTGTGTACTGTCAGTGGTGTGCGGTGTGCTGGGTGTCTGATGGGGATGTGGTACATTGTGTACTGTCAGTTGTGTGCGGTGTGCTGGGTGTCTGATGGGGGTGTGGTACATTGTGTACTGTCAGTGGTGTGTGGTGTGCTGGGAGCCTGATGGGGGTGTGGTACATTGTGTAATGTCAGTGGTGTGCTGGGTGCCTGATGGGGGTGTGGTACATTGTGTACTGTCAGTGGTGTGCGGTGTGCTGGGTATCTGATGGGGGTGTGGTACATTGTGTACTGTCAGTGGTGTGCGGGGTGCTGGGTGTCTGATGGGACTGTGGTACATTGTGTACTGTCAGTGGTGTGTGATGTGCTGGGTGTCTGATGGGGGTGTGGTACAATGTGTACTGTCAGTGGTGTGCGGTGTGCTGGGTGCCTGATGAGGGTGTGGTACATTGTGTACTGTCAGTGGTGTGCTGGGTGCCTGATGGGGGTGTGGTACATTGTGTACTGTCAGTGGTGTGCGGTGTGCTGGGTATCTGATGGGGGTGTGGTACATTGTGTACTGTCAGTGGTGTGCGGGGTGCTGGGTGTCTGATGGGACTGTGGTACATTGTGTACTGTCAGTGGTGTGTGATGTGCTGGGTGTCTGATGGGGGTGTGGTACAATGTGTACTGTCAGTGGTGTGCGGTGTGCTGGGTGCCTGATGAGGGTGTGGTACATTGTGTACTGTCAGTGGTGTGCGGTGTGCTGGGTGCCTGATGGGGGTGTGGTACATTGTGTACTGTCAGTGGTGTGCGGTGTGCTGGGTGTCTGATGAGGCTGAGGTACATTGTGTACTGTCAGTGGTGTGCAGTGTGCTGGGTGCCTGATGGGGCTGTGGTACATTGTGTACTGTCAGTGGTGTGCGGTGTTCAGGGTGTCTGATGGGGGTGTGGTACATTGTGTACTGTCAGTGGTGTGCGGTGTGCTGTGTGCCTGATGGGACTGTGGTACATTGTGTACTGTCAGTGGTGTGCGGTGTGCTGGGTGTCTGATGGGGCTGTGGTACATTGTGTACTGTCAGTGGTGTGTGGTGTGCTGGGTGTCTGATGGGGCTGTGGTACATTGTGTACTGTCAGTGGTGTGCGGTGTGCTGGGTGTCTGATGGGGGTGTGGTACATTGTGTACTGTCAGTGGTGTGCGGTGTGCTGGGTGTCTGATGGGGGTGTGGTACATTGTGTGCTGTCAGTGGTGTGCGGTGCGCAGGGTGCCTGATGGGGGTGTGGTACATTGTGTACTGTCAGTGGTGTGTGGTGTGCTGGGTGCCTGATGGGGGTGTGGTGCATTGTGTACTGTCAGTGGTGTGCGGTGTGCTGTGTGCCTGATGGGACTGTCGTACATTGTGTACTGTCAGTGGTGTGCGGTGTGCTGGGTGTCTGATGGGGCTGTGGTACATTGTGTACTGTCAGTGGTGTGCGGTGTGCTGGGTGTCTGATGGGGCTGTGGTACATTGTGTACTGTCAGTGGTGTGCGGTGTGCTGGGTGTCTGATGGGGGTGTGGTTCATTGTTTACTGTCAGTGGTGTGCGGTGTGCTGGGTGTCTGATGGAGATGTGGTACATTGTGTACTGTCAGTGGTGTGCGGTGTGCTGGGTGTCTGATGGGGGTGTGGTACATTGTGTGCTGTCAATGGTGTGCGGTGCGCAGGGTGCCTGATGGGGGTATGGTACATTGTGTACTGTCAGTGGTGTGCGGTGTGCTGGGTGTCTGATGGGGCTGTGGTACATTGTGTCCTGTAAGTGGTGTGTGGTGTGCTGGGTGTCTGATGGGGGTGTGGTACATTGTGTACTGTCAGTGGTGTGCGGTGTGCTGGGTGTCTGATGGGGCGGTGGTACATTGTGTACTGTCAGTGGTGTGCGGTGTGCTGGGTGCCTGATGGGGGTGTGGTACATTGTGTACTGTCAGTGGTGTGTGGTGTGCTGGGTGTCTGATGGGGGTGAGGTACATTGTGTACTGTCAGTGGTGTGCGGTGTGCTGGGTGTCTGATGGGGGTGTGGTACATTGTGTACTGTCAGTGGTGTGCGATGTGCTGGGTGTCTGATGTGGGTGTGGTACATTGTGTACAATCAGTGGTGTGCGGTGTGCTGGGTGCCTGATGGGGGTGTGGTACATTGTGTACTGTCAGTGGTGTGCGGTGTGCTGTGTGCCTGATGGGGATGTGGTACATTGTGTACTGTCAGTGGTGTGTATCGTGCTGGGTGCCTGATGGGGCAGTGGTACATTGTGTACTGTCAGTGGTGTGTGGTGTGCTGGGTGCCTGATGGGGCAGTGGTACATTGTGTACTGTCAGTGGTGTGTGGTGTGCTGGGTGCCTGATGGGGCAGTGGTACATTGTGTACTGTCAGTGGTCTGCGGTGTGCTGTGTGCCTGATGGGGATGTGGTACATTGTGTACTGTCAGTGGTGTGTGGTGTGCTGGGTGCCTGATGGGGCAGTGGTACATTGTGTACTGTCAGTGGTGTGTGGTGTGCTGGGTGCCTGATGGGGCTGTGGTACATTGTGTACTGTCAGTGGTGTGTGGTGTGCTGGGTGTCTGATGGGGTGTGGTACATTGTGTAGTGTCAGTGGTGTGCGGTGTGCTGTGTGCCTGATGGGGGTGTGGTACATTGTGTACTGTCAGTGGTGTGCGGTGTGCTGGGTGCCTGATGGGGGTGTGGTCCATTGTGTACTGTCAGTGGTGTGCGGTGTGCTGGGTGTCTGATGTGGGTGTGGTACATTGTGTACTGTCAGTGGTGTGCGGTGTGCTGGGTGTCTGATGGGGGTGTGGTACATTGTGTACTGTCAGTGGTGTGCGGTGTGCTGGGTGTCTGATGGGGGTGTGGTACATTGTTTACTGTCAGTGGTGTGCGGTGTGCTGTGTGTCTGATGGGGATGTGGTACATTGTGTACTGTCAGTGGTGTGCGGTGTGCTGGGTGTCTGATGGGGGTGTGGTACATTGTGTGCTGTCAGTGGTGTGTGGTGCGCAGGGTGCCTGATGGGGGTGTGGTACATTGTGTACTGTCAGTGGTGTGCGGTGTGCTGGGTGTCTGATGGGGCTGTGGTACATTGTGTACTGTCAGTGGTGTGTGGTGTGCTGGGTGTCTGATGGGGTGTGGTACATTCTGTACTGTCAGTGGTGTGCGGTGTGCTGGGTGTCTGATGGGGCTGAGGTACATTGTGTTCTGTCAGTGGTGTGCAGTGTGCTGGGTGCCTGATGGGGCTGTGGTACATTGTGTAATGTCAGTGGTGTGCTGGGTGCCTGATGGGGGTGTGGTACATTGTGTACTGTCAGTGGTGTGCGGTGTGCTGGGTATCTGATGGGGGTGTGGTACATTGTGTACTGTCAGTGGTGTGCGGGGTGCTGGGTGTCTGATGGGACTGTGGTACATTGTGTACTGTCAGTGGTGTGTGATGTGCTGGGTGTCTGATGGGGGTGTGGTACAATGTGTACTGTCAGTGGTGTGCGGTGTGCTGGGTGCCTGATGAGGGTGTGGTACATTGTGTACTGTCAGTGGTGTGCTGGGTGCCTGATGAGGGTGTGGTACATTGTGTACTGTCAGTGGTGTGCGGTGTGCTGGGTATCTGATGGGGGTGTGGTACATTGTGTACTGTCAGTGGTGTGCGGTGTGCTGGGTGTCTGATGAGGCTGAGGTACATTGTGTACTGTCAGTGGTGTGCAGTGTGCTGGGTGCCTGATGGGGCTGTGGTACATTGTGTACTGTCAGTGGTGTGCGGTGTTCAGGGTGTCTGATGGGGGTGTGGTACATTGTGTACTGTCAGTGGTGTGCGGTGTGCTGTGTGCCTGATGGGACTGTGGTACATTGTGTACTGTCAGTGGTGTGCGGTGTGCTGGGTGTCTGATGGGGCTGTGGTACATTGTGTACTGTCAGTGGTGTGTGGTGTGCTGGGTGTCTGATGGGGCTGTGGTACATTGTGTACTGTCAGTGGTGTGCGGTGTGCTGGGTGTCTGATGGGGGTGTGGTACATTGTGTACTGTCAGTGGTGTGCGGTGTGCTGGGTGTCTGATGGGGGTGTGGTACATTGTGTGCTGTCAGTGGTGTGCGGTGCGCAGGGTGCCTGATGGGGGTGTGGTACATTGTGTACTGTCAGTGGTGTGTGGTGTGCTGGGTGCCTGATGGGGGTGTGGTGCATTGTGTACTGTCAGTGGTGTGCGGTGTGCTGTGTGCCTGATGGGACTGTCGTACATTGTGTACTGTCAGTGGTGTGCGGTGTGCTGGGTGTCTGATGGGGCTGTGGTACATTGTGTACTGTCAGTGGTGTGCGGTGTGCTGGGTGTCTGATGGGGCTGTGGTACATTGTGTACTGTCAGTGGTGTGCGGTGTGCTGGGTGTCTGATGGGGGTGTGGTTCATTGTTTACTGTCAGTGGTGTGCGGTGTGCTGGGTGTCTGATGGAGATGTGGTACATTGTGTACTGTCAGTGGTGTGCGGTGTGCTGGGTGTCTGATGGGGGTGTGGTACATTGTGTGCTGTCAATGGTGTGCGGTGCGCAGGGTGCCTGATGGGGGTATGGTACATTGTGTACTGTCAGTGGTGTGCGGTGTGCTGGGTGTCTGATGGGGCTGTGGTACATTGTGTCCTGTAAGTGGTGTGCGGTGTGCTGGGTGCCTGATGGGGGTGTGGTACATTGTGTACTGTCAGTGGTGTGTGGTGTGCTGGGTGTCTGATGGGGGTGAGGTACATTGTGTACTGTCAGTGGTGTGCGGTGTGCTGGGTGTCTGATGGGGGTGTGGTACATTGTGTACTGTCAGTGGTGTGCGATGTGCTGGGTGTCTGATGTGGGTGTGGTACATTGTGTACAATCAGTGGTGTGCGGTGTGCTGTGTGCCTGATGGGGATGTGGTACATTGTGTACTGTCAGTGGTGTGTATCGTGCTGGGTGCCTGATGGGGCAGTGGTACATTGTGTACTGTCAGTGGTGTGTGGTGTGCTGGGTGCCTGATGGGGCAGTGGTACATTGTGTACTGTCAGTGGTGTGTGGTGTGCTGGGTGCCTGATGGGGCAGTGGTACATTGTGTACTGTCAGTGGTCTGCGGTGTGCTGTGTGCCTGATGGGGATGTGGTACATTGTGTACTGTCAGTGGTGTGTGGTGTGCTGGGTGCCTGATGGGGCAGTGGTACATTGTGTACTGTCAGTGGTGTGTGGTGTGCTGGGTGCCTGATGGGGCTGTGGTACATTGTGTACTGTCAGTGGTGTGTGGTGTGCTGGGTGTCTGATGGGGTGTGGTACATTGTGTAGTGTCAGTGGTGTGCGGTGTGCTGTGTGCCTGATGGGGGTGTGGTACATTGTGTACTGTCAGTGGTGTGCGGTGTGCTGGGTGCCTGATGGGGGTGTGGTCCATTGTGTACTGTCAGTGGTGTGCGGTGTGCTGGGTGTCTGATGTGGGTGTGGTACATTGTGTACTGTCAGTGGTGTGCGGTGTGCTGGGTGTCTGATGGAGGTGTGGTACATTGTGTACTGTCAGTGGTGTGCGGTGTGCTGGGTGTCTGATGGGGGTGTGGTACATTGTTTACTGTCAGTGGTGTGCGGTGTGCTGTGTGTCTGATGGGGATGTGGTACATTGTGTACTGTCAGTGGTGTGCGGTGTGCTGGGTGTCTGATGGGGGTGTGGTACATTGTGTGCTGTCAGTGGTGTGTGGTGCGCAGGGTGCCTGATGGGGGTGTGGTACATTGTGTACTGTCAGTGGTGTGCGGTGTGCTGGGTGTCTGATGGGGCTGTGGTACATTGTGTACTGTCAGTGGTGTGTGGTGTGCTGGGTGTCTGATGGGGTGTGGTACATTCTGTACTGTCAGTGGTGTGCGGTGTGCTGGGTGTCTGATGGGGCTGAGGTACATTGTGTTCTGTCAGTGGTGTGCAGTGTGCTGGGTGCCTGATGGGGCTGTGGTACATTGTGTACTGTCAGTGGTGTGCGGTGTGCAGGGTGTCTGATGGGGGTGTGGTACATTGTGTACTGTCAGTGGTGTGCGGTGTGCTGGGTGTCTGATGGGGGTGTGGTACATTGTGTACTGTCAGTGGTGTGCGGTGTGCTGGGTGTCTGATGGGGGTGTGGTACATTGTGTACTGTCAGTGGTGTGCGGTGTGCTGTGTGCCTGATGGGACTGTGGTACATTGTGTACTGTCAGTGGTGTGCGGTGTGCTGGGTGTCTGATTGGGCTGTGGTACATTGTGTACTGTCAGTGGTGTGCGGTGTGCTGGGTGTCTGATGGGGCTGTGGTACATTGTGTCCTGTCAGTGGTGTGCGGTGTGCTGGGTGTTTGATGGGGGTCTGGTACATTGTTTAATGTCAGTGGTGTGCGGTGTGCTGGGTGTCTGATGGGGATGTGGTACATTGTGTACTGTCAGTGGTGTGCGGTGTGCTGGGTGTCTGATGGGGGTGTGGTACATTGTGTGCTGTCAGTGGAGTGCGGTGCGCAGGGTGCCTGATGGGGCTGTGGTACATTGTGTACTGTCAGTGGTGTGTGGTGTGCTGGGTGTCTCATGGGCGTGTGGCACATTGTGTACTGTCAGTGGTGTGCGGTGTGCTGGGTGTCTGATGGGGGTGTGGTACATTGTTTACTGTCAGTGGTGTGCGGTGTGCTGTGTGTCTGATGGGGATGTGGTACATTGTGTACTGTCAGTGGTGTGCGGTGTGCTGGGTGTCTGATGGGGGTGTGGTACATTGTGTGCTGTCAGTGGTGTGTGGTGCGCAGGGTGCCTGATGGGGGTGTGGTACATTGTGTACTGTCAGTGGTGTGCGGTGTGCTGGGTGTCTGATGGGGCTGTGGTACATTGTGTACTGTCAGTGATGTGTGGTGTGCTGGGTGTCTGATGGGGTGTGGTACATTCTGTACTGTCAGTGGTGTGCGGTGTGCTGGGTGTCTGATGGGGCTGAGGTACATTGTGTTCTGTCAGTGGTGTGCAGTGTGCTGGGTGCCTGATGGGGCTGTGGTACATTGTGTACTGTCAGTGGTGTGCGGTGTGCAGGGTGTCTGATGGGGGTGTGGTACATTGTGTACTGTCAGTGGTGTGCGTTGTGCTGGGTGTCTGATGGGGGTGTGGTACATTGTGTACTGTCAGTGGTGTGCGGTGTGCTGGGTGCCTGATGGGGGTGTGGTACATTGTGTACTGTCAGTGGTGTGCGGTGTGCTGTGTGCCTGATGGGACTGTGGTACATTGTGTACTGTCAGTGGTGTGCGGTGTGCTGGGTGTCTGATGGGGCTGTGGTACATTGTGTACTGTCTGTGGTGTGCGGTGTGCTGGGTGTCTGATGGGGCTGTGGTACATTGTGTCCTGTCAGTGGTGTGCGGTGTGCTGGGTGTCTGATGGGGGTGTGGTACATTGTTTAATGTCAGTGGTGTGCGGTGTGCTGGGTGTCTGATGGGGATGTGGTACATTGTGTACTGTCAGTGGTGTGTGGTGTGCTGGGTGTCTCATGGGCGTGTGGCACATTGTGTACTGTCAGTGGTGTGCGGTGTGCTGGGTGTCTGATGGGGGTGTGGTACATTGTTTACTGTCAGTGGTGTGCGGTGTGCTGTGTGTCTGATGGGGATGTGGTACATTGTGTACTGTCAGTGGTGTGCGGTGTGCTGGGTGTCTGATGGGGGTGTGGTACATTGTGTGCTGTCAGTGGTGTGTGGTGCGCAGGGTGCCTGATGGGGGTGTGGTACATTGTGTACTGTCAGTGGTGTGCGGTGTGCTGGGTGTCTGATGGGGCTGTGGTACATTGTGTACTGTCAGTGATGTGTGGTGTGCTGGGTGTCTGATGGGGTGTGGTACATTCTGTACTGTCAGTGGTGTGCGGTGTGCTGGGTGTCTGATGGGGCTGAGGTACATTGTGTTCTGTCAGTGGTGTGCAGTGTGCTGGGTGCCTGATGGGGCTGTGGTACATTGTGTACTGTCAGTGGTGTGCGGTGTGCAGGGTGTCTGATGGGGGTGTGGTACATTGTGTACTGTCAGTGGTGTGCGTTGTGCTGGGTGTCTGATGGGGGTGTGGTACATTGTGTACTGTCAGTGGTGTGCGGTGTGCTGGGTGCCTGATGGGGGTGTGGTACATTGTGTACTGTCAGTGGTGTGCGGTGTGCTGTGTGCCTGATGGGACTGTGGTACATTGTGTACTGTCAGTGGTGTGCGGTGTGCTGGGTGTCTGATGGGGCTGTGGTACATTGTGTACTGTCTGTGGTGTGCGGTGTGCTGGGTGTCTGATGGGGCTGTGGTACATTGTGTCCTGTCAGTGGTGTGCGGTGTGCTGGGTGTCTGATGGGGGTGTGGTACATTGTTTAATGTCAGTGGTGTGCGGTGTGCTGGGTGTCTGATGGGGATGTGGTACATTGTGTACTGTCCGTGGTGTGCGGTGTGCTGGGTGTCTGATGGGGGTGTGGTACATTGTGTGCTGTCAGTGGTGTGCGGTGCGCAGGGTGCCTGATGGGGGTGTGGTACATTGTGTACTGTCAGTGGTGTGCGGTGTGCTGGGTGTCTGATGGGGCTGTGGTACATTGTGTACTGTCAGTGGTGTGTGGTGTGCTGGGTGTCTGATGGGGTGTGGTACATTGTGTACTGTCAGTGGTGTGTGGTGTGCTGGGTGTCTGATGGGGGTGTGGTACATTGTGTACTGTCAGTGGTGTGCGGTGTGCTGGGTGTCTGATGGGGGTGTGTAACATTTTGTACTGTCAGTGGTGTGTGGTGTGCTGGGTGTCTGATGGGGGTGTGGTACATTGTGTACTGTCAGTGGTGTGCGGTGTGCTGTGTGTCTCATGGGGCTGTGGTACATTGTGTACTGTCAGTGGTGTGTGGTGTGCTGGGTGTCTCATGGGGGTGTGGCACATTGTGTACTGTCAGTGGTGTGCGGTGTGCTGGGTGTCTGATGGGGGTGTGGTACATTGTGTACTGTCAGTGGTGTGCGGTGAGCTGGGTGCCTGATGGGGCTGTGGTACATTGTGTACTGTCAGTGGTGTGCGGTGTGCTGGGAGCCTGATGGGGCTGTGGTACATTGTGTACTGTCAGTGGTGTGCGGTGTGCTGGGTGTCTGATGGGGGTGTGGTATATTGTTTACTGTCAGTGGTGTGCGGTGTGCTGGGTGTCTGATGGGGATGTGGTACATTGTGTACTGTCAGTGGTGTGCGGTGTGCTGGGTGTCTGATGGGGGTATGGTACATTGTGTGCTGTCAGTGGTGTGCGGTGCGCAGGGTGCCTGATAGGGGTGTGGTACATTGTGTACTGTCAGTGGTGTGCGGTGTGCTGGGTGTCTGATGGGGCTGTGGTACATTGTGTACTGTCAGTGGTGTGTGGTGTGCTGGGTGTCTGATAGGGGTGTGGTACATTGTGTACTGTCAGTGGTGTGTGGTGTGCTGGGTGTCTGATGGGGGTGTGTAACATTTTGTACTGTCAGTGGTGTGTGGTGTGCTGGGTGTCTGATGGGGGTGTGGTACATTGTGTACTCTCAGTGGTGTGCGGTGTGCTTCGTCCCTGATGGGGGTGTGGTACATTGTGTACTGTCAGTTATGTGCGGTGTGCTGGGTGTCTGATGGGGGTGTGGTACATTGTGTACTGTCAGTGGTGTGCTGGGTGTCTGATGGGTGTGTGGTACATTGTTTACTGTCAGTGTTGTGCGGTGTGCTGGGTGTCTGATGGGGCTGTGGAACATTGTGTACTGTCAGTGGTGTGCGGTGTGCTGGGTGTCAGATGGGGTTGTGGTACATTGTGTACTGTCAGTGGTGTGCGGTGTGCTGGGTGTCTGATGGGGGTGTGGTACATTGTGTACTGTCAGTGGTGTGCAGTGTGCTGGGTGTCTGATGGGGCTGTGGTACATTGTGTACTGTCAGTGGTGTGTGGTGTGCTGGGTGCCTGATGGGGGTGTGGTACATTGTGTACTGTCAGTGGTGTGCGGTGTGCTGGGTGTTTGATGGGGATGTGGTACATTGTGTACTGCCAGTGGTGTGCGGTGTGCTGGGTGTCTGATGGGGGTGTGGTACATTGTGTACTGTCAGTGGTGTGCGGTGTACTGGGTGTTTGATGGGGATGTGGTACATTGTGTACTGCCAGTGGTGTGCGGTGTGCTGGGTGTCTGATGGGGGTGTGGTACATTGTGTACTGTCAGTGGTGTGTGGTGTGCTGGGTGTCTGATGGGGGTGTGGTACATTGTGTACTGTCAGTGGTGTGTGGTGAGCTGGGTGCCTGATGGGGGTGTGGTACATTGTGTACTGTCAGTGGTGTGCTGGGTGCCTGATGGGGGTGTGGTACATTGTGTATTGTCAGTGGTGTGTGGTGAGCTGGGTGTCTGATGGGGGTGTGGTACATTGTGTACTGTCAGTGGTGTGCGGTGTGCTGGGTATCTGATGGGGGTGTGGTACATTGTGTACTGCCACTGGTGTGCGGGGTGCTGGGTGTCTGATGGGACTGTGGTACATTGTGTACTGTCAGTGGTGTGCGGTGTGCTGGGTGTCTGATGGGGGTGTGGCACATTATGTCCTGTCAGTGGTGTGTGGTGAGCTGGGTGCCTGATGGGGCTGTGGTACATTGTGTACTGTCAGTGGTGTGCGGTGTGCAGGGTGTCTGATGGGGGTGTGGTACATTGTGTACTGTCAGTGGTGTGCGGTGTGCTGGGTGTCTGATGGGGGTGTGGTACATTGTGTACTGTCAGTGGTGTGCGGTGTGCTGGGTGTCTCATGGGGGTGTGGTACATTGTGTACTGTCAGTGGTGTGCGGTGTGCTGTGTGCCTGATGGGGGTGTGGTACATTGTGTACTGTCAGTGGTGTGCGGTGTGCTGTGTGCCTGATGGGACTGTGGTACATTGTGTACTGTCAGTGGTGTGCGGTGTGCTGGGTGTCTGATGGGGCTGTGGTACATTGTGTACTGTCAGTGGTGTGCGGTGTGCTGGGTGTCTGATGGGGCTGTGGTACATTGTGTACTGTCAGTGGTGTGCGGTGTGCTGGGTGTCTGATGGGGGTGTGGTACATTGTTTACTGTCAGTGGTGTGCGGTGTGCTGGGTGTCTGATGGGGATGTGGTACATTGTGTACTGTCAGTGGTGTGCGGTGTGCTGGGTGTCTGATGGGGGTGTGTAACATTTTGTACTGTCAGTGGTGTGTGGTGTGCTTGGTGTCTGATGGGGGTGTGGTACATTGTGTACTGTCAGTGGTGTGCGGTGTGCTGTGTGTCTCATGGGGCTGTGGTACATTGTGTACTGTCAGTGGTGTGTGGTGTGCTGGGTGTCTGATGGGGGTGTGGCACATTGTGTACTGTCAGTGGTGTGCGGTGTGCTGGGTGTTCTGATGGGGGTGTGGTACATTGTGTACTGTCAGTGATGTGCGGTGTGCTGGGTGCCTGATGGGGCTGTGGTACATTGTGTACTGTCAGTGGTGTGCGGTGTGCTGGGTGTCTGATGGGGGTGTGGTACATTGTGTACTGTCAGTGGTGTGCGGTGAGCTGGGTGCCTGATGGGGCTGTGGTACATTGTGTACTGTCAGTGGTGTGCGGTGTGCTGGGAGCCTGATGGGGCTGTGGTACATTGTGTACTGTCAGTGGTGTGCGGTGTGCTGGGTGTCTGATGGGGCTGTGGTACATTGTGTACTGTCAGTGGTGTGCGGTGTGCTGGGTGTCTGATGGGGGTGTGGTATATTGTTTACTGTCAGTGGTGTGCGGTGTGCTGGGTGTCTGATGGGGATGTGGTACATTGTGTACTGCCAGTGGTGTGCGGTGTGCTGGGTGTCTGATGGGGGTGTGGTACATTGTGTACTGTCAGTGGTGTGCGATGTGCTGGGTGTCTGATGGGGGTGTGGTACATTCTGTACTGTCAGTGGTGTGTGGTGTGCTGAGTGTCTGATGGGGGTGTGGTACATTGTGTACTCTCAGTGGTGTGCGGTGTGCTTCGTGCCTGATGGGGGTGTGGTACATTGTGTACTGTCAGTTATGTGCGGTGTGCTGGGTGTCTGATGGGGGTGTGGTACATTGTGTACTGTCAGTGGTGTGCTGGGTGTCTGATGGGTGTGTGGTACATTGTTTACTGTCAGTGTTGTGCGGTGTGGTGGGTGTCTGATGGGGCTGTGGAACATTGTGTACTGTCAGTGGTGTGCGGTGTGCTGGGTGTCAGATGGGGTTGTGGTACATTGTGTACTGTCAGTGGTGTGCGGTGTGCTGGTTGCCTGATGGGGGTGTGGTACATTGTGTACTGTCAGTGGTGTGCGGTGTGCTGGGTTTCAGATGGGGTTGTGGTACATTGTGTACTGTCAGTGGTGTGTGGTGTGCTGTGTGTCTGATTGGTGTGTGGTACATTGTGTACTGTCAGTGGTGTGTGGTGTGCTGGGTGTCTGATGGGGGTGTGGTACATTGTGTACTGTCAGTGGTGTGCAGTGTGCTGGGTGTCTGATGGGGGTGTGGTACATTGTGTTCTATCAGTGGTGTGCGGTGTGCTGGGTGTCTGATGGGGGTGTGGTACATTGTGTACTGTCAGTGGTGTGCGGTGTGCTGGGTGTCTGATGGGGGTGTGGTACATTGTGTACTGTCAGTGGTGTGTGGTGTGCTGGGTGACTGATGGGGGTGTGGTACATTGTGTACTGTCAGTGGTGTGCGGTGTGCTGGGTATTTGATGGGGATGTGGTACATTGTGTATTGCCAGTGGTGTGCGGTGTGCTGGGTGTCTGATGGGGGTGTGGTACATTGTGTACTGTCAGTGGTGTGCGGTGTGCTGGGTGTTTGATGGGGATGTGGTACATTGTGTACTGCCAGTGGTGTGCGGTGTGCTGGGTGTCTGATGGGGGTGTGGTACATTGTGTACTGTCAGTGGTGTGTGGTGTGCTGGGTCCCTGATGGGGGTGTGGTACATTGTTTACTGTCAGTGGTGTGCGGTGAGCTGGGTGCCTGATGGGGGTGTGGTACATTGTGTACTGTCAGTGGTGTGCTGGGTGCCTGATGGGGGTGTGGTACATTGTGTATTGTCAGTGGTGTGTGGTGAGCTGGGTGTCTGATGAGGGTGTGGTACATTGTGTACTGTCAGTGGTGTGCGGTGTGCTGGGTGTCTGGTGGGGGTGTGGTACATTGTGTACTGTCAGTGGTGTGCTGGGTGCCTGATGGGGGTGTGGTACATTGTGTATTGTCAGTGGTGTGTGGTGACCTGGGTGTCTGATGAGGGTGTGGTACATTGTGTACTGTCAGTGGTGTGCGGTGTGCTGGGTGTCTGATGGTGGTGTGGTACATTGTGTACTGTGAGTGGTGTGTGGGGTGCTGGGTGTCTGATGGGACTGTGGTACATTGTGTACTGTCAGTTGTGTGCGGTGTGCTGGGTGTCTGATGGGGCTGTGGCACATTATGTACTGTCAGTGGTGTGTGGTGAGCTGGGTGCCTGATGGGGCTGTGGTACATTGTGTACTGTCAGTGTTGTGCGGTGTGCTGGGTGTCTGATGGGGGTGTGGCACATTATGTACTGTCAGTGGTGTGTGGTGAGCTGGGTGCCTGATGGGGCTGTGGTACATTGTGTACTGTCAGTGGTGTGCGGTGTGCAGGGTGTCTGATGGGGGTGTGGTACATTGTGTACTGTCAGTGGTGTGCGGTGTGCTGTGTGCCTGATGGGACTGTGGTACATTGTGTACTGTCAGTGGTGTGCGGTGTGCTGGGTGTCTGATGGGGCTGTGGTACATTGTGTACTGTCAGTGGTGTGCGGTGTGCTGGGTGTCTGATGGGGCTGTGGTACATTGTGTACTGTCAGTGGTGTGCGGTGTGCTGGGTGTCTGATGGGGGTGTGGTACATTGTTTACTGTCAGTGGTGTGCGGTGTGCTGGGTGTCTGATGGGGATGTGGTGCATTGTGTACTGTCAGTGGTGTGCGGTGTGCTGGGTGTCTGATGGGGGTGTGGTACATTGTGTGCTGTCAGTGGTGTGCGGTGCGCAGGGTGCCTGATGGGGGTGTGGTACATTGTGTACTGTCAGTGGTGTGCGGTGTGCTGGGTGTCTGATGGGGCTGTGGTACATTGTGTACTGGCAGTGGTGTGTGGTGTGCTGGGTGTCTGATGGGGGTGTGGTACATTGTGTACTGTCAGTGGTGTGCGGTGTGCTGGGTGTTTGATGGGGATGTGGTACATTGTGTACTGTCAGTGGTGTGCGGTGTGCTGGGTGTTTGATGGGGATGTGGTACATTGTGTACTGCCAGTGGTGTGCGGTGTGCTGGGTGTCTGATGGGGGTGTGGTACATTGTGTACTGCCAGTGGTGTGCGGTGTGCTGGGTGTTTGATGGGGATGTGGTACATTGTGTACTGCCAGTGGTGTGCGGTGTGCTGGGTGTCTGATGGGGGTGTGGTACATTGTGTACTGTCAGTGGTGTGTGGTGTGCTGGGTCCCTGATGGGGGTGTGGTACATTGTTTACTGTCAGTGGTGTGTGGTGAGCTGGGTGCCTGATGGGGGTGTGGTACATTGTGTACTGTCAGTGGTGTGCTGGGTGCCTGATGGGGGTGTGGTACATTGTGTATTGTCAATGGTGTGTGGTGAGCTGGGTGTCTGATGGGGGTGTGGTACATTGTGTACTGTCAGTGGTGTGCGGTGTGCTGGGTGTCTGGTGGGGGTGTGGTACATTGTGTACTGTCAGTGGTGTGCGGTGTGCTGGGTGCCTGATGGGGGTGTGGTACATTGTGTACTGTCAGTGGTGTGCGGTGTGCTGGGTGTCTGATGGGGGTGTGGTACATTGTGTACTGTCACTGGTGTGCGGGGTGCTGGGTGCCTGATGGGGCTGTGGTACATTGTGTACTGTCAGTGGTGTGCGGTGTGCTGGGTGCCTGATGGGGCTGTGGTACATTGTGTACTGTCAGTGGTGTGCGGTGTGCTGGGTGTCTGATGGGGGTGTGGTACATTGTGTACTGTCACTGGTGTGCGGGGTGCTGGGTGTCTGATGGGACTGTGGTACATTGTGTACTGTCAGTGGTGTGTGGTGAGCTGGGTGCCTGATGGGGCTGTGGTACATTGTGTACTGTCAGTGGTGTGCGGTGTGGTGGGTGTCTGATGGGGCTGTGGAACATTGTGTACTGTCAGTGGTGTGCGGTGTGCTGGGTGTCAGATGGGGTTGTGGTACATTGTGTACTGTCAGTGGTGTGCGGTGTGCTGGTTGCCTGATGGGGGTGTGGTACATTGTGTACTGTCAGTGGTGTGCGGTGTGCTGGGTTTCAGATGGGGTTGTGGTACATTGTGTACTGTCAGTGGTGTGTGGTGTGCTGTGTGTCTGATTGGTGTGTGGTACATTGTGTACTGTCAGTGGTGTGTGGTGTGCTGGGTGTCTGATGGGGGTGTGGTACATTGTGTACTGTCAGTGGTGTGCAGTGTCCTGGGTGTCTGATGGGGGTGTGGTACATTGTGTTCTATCAGTGGTGTGCGGTGTGCTGGGTGTCTGATGGGGGTGTGGTACATTGTGTACTGTCAGTGGTGTGCGGTGTGCTGGGTGTCTGATGGGGGTGTGGTACATTGTGTACTGTCAGTGGTGTGTGGTGTGCTGGGTGCCTGATGGGGGTGTGGTACATTGTGTACTGTCAGTGGTGTGCGGTGTGCTGGGTGTTTGATGGGGATGTGGTACATTGTGTATTGCCAGTGGTGTGCGGTGTGCTGGGTGTCTGATGGGGGTGTGGTACATTGTGTACTGTCAGTGGTGTGCGGTGTGCTGGGTGTTTGATGGGGATGTGGTACATTGTGTACTGCCAGTGGTGTGCGGTGTGCTGGGTGTCTGATGGGGGTGTGGTACATTGTGTACTGTCAGTGGTGTGTGGTGTGTTGGGTCCCTGATGGGGGTGTGGTACATTGTTTACTGTCAGTGGTGTGCGGTGAGCTGGGTGCCTGATGGGGGTGTGGTACATTGTGTACTGTCAGTGGTGTGCTGGGTGCCTGATGGGGGTGTGGTACATTGTGTATTGTCAGTGGTGTGTGGTGAGCTGGGTGTCTGATGAGGGTGTGGTACATTGTGTACTGTCAGTGGTGTGCGGTGTGCTGGGTGTCTGGTGGGGGTGTGGTACATTGTGTACTGTCAGTGGTGTGCTGGGTGCCTGATGGGGGTGTGGTACATTGTGTATTGTCAGTGGTGTGTGGTGACCTGGGTGTCTGATGAGGGTGTGGTACATTGTGTACTGTCAGTGGTGTGCGGTGTGCTGGGTGTCTGATGGTGGTGTGGTACATTGTGTACTGTCAGTGGTGTGTGGGGTGCTGGGTGTCTGATGGGACTGTGGTACATTGTGTACTGTCAGTTGTGTGCGGTGTGCTGGGTGTCTGATGGGGCTGTGGCACATTATGTACTGTCAGTGGTGTGTGGTGAGCTGGGTGCCTGATGGGGCTGTGGTACATTGTGTACTGTCAGTGGTGTGCGGTGTGCTGGGTGTCTGATGGGGGTGTGGCACATTATGTACTGTCAGTGGTGTGTGGTGAGCTGGGTGCCTGATGGGGCTGTGGTACATTGTGTACTGTCAGTGGTGTGCGGTGTGCAGGGTGTCTGATGGGGGTGTGGTACATTGTGTACTGTCAGTGGTGTGCGGTGTGCTGTGTGCCTGATGGGACTGTGGTACATTGTGTACTGTCAGTGGTGTGCGGTGTGCTGGGTGTCTGATGGGGCTGTGGTACATTGTGTACTGTCAGTGGTGTGCGGTGTGCTGGGTGTCTGATGGGGCTGTGGTACATTGTGTACTGTCAGTGGTGTGCGGTGTGCTGGGTGTCTGATGGGGGTGTGGTACATTGTTTACTGTCAGTGGTGTGCGGTGTGCTGGGTGTCTGATGGGGATGTGGTGCATTGTGTACTGTCAGTGGTGTGCGGTGTGCTGGGTGTCTGATGGGGGTGTGGTACATTGTGTGCTGTCAGTGGTGTGCGGTGCGCAGGGTGCCTGATGGGGGTGTGGTACATTGTGTACTGTCAGTGGTGTGCGGTGTGCTGGGTGTCTGATGGGGCTGTGGTACATTGTGTACTGTCAGTGGTGTGTGGTGTGCTGGGTGTCTGATGGGGGTGTGGTACATTGTGTACTGTCAGTGGTGTGCGGTGTGCTGGGTGTTTGATGGGGATGTGGTACATTGTGTACTGTCAGTGGTGTGCGGTGTGCTGGGTGTTTGATGGGGATGTGGTACATTGTGTACTGCCAGTGGTGTGCGGTGTGCTGGGTGTCTGATGGGGGTGTGGTACATTGTGTACTGTCGGTGGTGTGCGGTGTGCTGGGTGTTTGATGGGGATGTGGTACATTGTGTACTGC